>NW_004798932.1:3041-4274 GCF_000002075.1 Aplysia californica | reverse complement strand
TGTGTGTGTGTGTGTGTGTGTTTGTCTTTCTTTCTATTTCTATGTCTTTCTATCTATGTATAAAATATACTTTTGTGATGTTGTGGTGTGAAAGTGATTGTGCCAGTTGGTTAGTCACAGCATTGGCCTTTTTTTTGGTGTTCTGGTTCCTATTTTTCTGTCTATTTTTTCGTCTTGGGTGAACTCTCTTTCCAGGCCTTTCAATTCTCCTTCTTTCTTGATTTTGCTGTTGCCCACAGTGATGTTTAGTCGTCCTTGTGTTTTGCTGATTTTCATCGTCTTGGTTTTGTGTCTGTGCTAATCTTCATGTTGTGTTCATTGCAGCTTTTAACCAATTTGTTTGGGTGTCCTTGGAGTGTCTTCTCGCTGTTGTTGTGAACTATAATTGGATGAAAGTTCTGATTCTGGGTCAAATTATCAAACTTGATTGATTGCTAAAGAGTGATGTTCAGCCATTTCGGTATCCAAATAAAACAATGCCAGAATGTAGAAACCTCTTGTTCATGTCATAATTTGTATTTGGAAACTTAAAAGACTTCTTCATTTTAGAAGTTAAAAAAAAGTGTCTAAGTAACCTCGGGATCGCTTCACAAAAGCAAAACAAATTCCCCCCCCCCAAAAAAAAAATTAAAAAAATCGTGATGCAGGCTTCTTCCGAGGTTGTGTAAATTCTTAAAGACCTTAACTGGTTTATAAACTATCCAGTAATTTCATTCAAATTCTATGTCGTGTTTTCTCGTATGGAGTGTGTACTCATGCTAAGACCTCTTTAAAAAACGGTTTGTTTTATTTACCATTATTCATCTTATTATTATTTACTTACAGCAAAATGTGACAACTTAGAACGTAGAGTCACATTTTCTGACCCCTTCATACAATTGACCTCTGATATTCTGTAAACTACACCAGGAGCACAACACATTCCGGAGCAGTTGTTCTGTGAAACTCTTCACAAAATCCTACTGTCAGTTTGTGATAAGCACATGCAATTGAGGAAATTTGGCCAACTAATAAGAAAGCCTTTTACGTTGTTTCATTTGGAGATGACAGCAGCAACCATGCATGACTAAACAGATTGGGAAATAATTAGTGGGAAGTTGCCTGGCCACTCTTCAAGAACAACGTACTTAACCGAAACAGGCGCACAATCAATATTGGGTGAAGGTCGCGGGACAGTGGTGGACATACAGGGCGATAGAATAACATAAGGAGTAGTTACACACTGTTGGGAGA
>NW_004798932.1:0-1121 GCF_000002075.1 Aplysia californica | reverse complement strand
TATATATACACACATACGCACTCACACACATACACAAACAGTCCTTAGACTTAGACGTAATATTATTCTACGTAAATCTTTTTGAAATAACCACACACATTAACAAGACGTCTTTTGACATTCTGTGAAACTCTGTAACTTGACCACTGTCAACCTGTCTCTTTCACACCAGTTTGGCGCTCTAGACATACTGTAATACTCTCTCCCTCTCTCCCTCTCCCTCCCTCCTCTCTCTCTCTCTCTCTCTCTCTCTCTCTCTCTCTCTCTCTCTCTCTCTTTCTCTCTCTTTCCCTCTATCTATCTCCCTGTCTCCTTCATACCAGCTTAGCGTCTCTGGCCATACTGTAAAACGCCGAGTTCTTGTCGGCCAGCAGATTCCGCGGCGAGTCCATCTCTTTGATGTGACCACTGTCCAGCACCATGATCCGGTCGTAGTCGAGGACAGTGTTGAGCCTGTGGGCTATGGTGAGCACGGTGCAGGCTCGGAACTCGCGACGGATTGTCTTCTGGATGAGTTCGTCTGTCTCCATGTCCACGCCGGCTGTTGCCTCGTCCAGGACCAACACCCGACTCTGTCTCAACAAAGCCCTGGCCAGGCACACCAACTGCCGTTGTCCCATGCTCAGGTTCTTCCCGCCCTCACCGCACTCGTGGTCAAGCTTGTCCGGCAGCGACTGGACAAAGGTCTTGAGGTGAGAATGTTCCAGAGCCTCCCACAGCTCCACCGCACTCTTCTCGCCCAAGGGGTCAAGGTTCATGCCGAGAGTCCCGCCGAAGATGACCGGATCTTGTGGCAGGATGGTCAGTTTCCCGCGGACGTCGTGTAGTCCGAGCGGAGCGATGTGTTGTCCGCTCAGACATATCCGGCCGCTGGCCGCCTCGATGAGCCGGAACAAGGCCATGGTAAGCGAGGATTTCCCCGCACCCGTGCGGCCAACAATGCCGACCTTCTCCCCGCCCCGGATGTCACAGGACACGCCCCTTAGCACAAGGTCAAGGCTGGCTCTGTAGCGGGTCTGGTAGTTCTCCAGGACAACGTGTCCATCCTCCGGCCACGAGGAACTGACCAGTCCCGGCTCTGTGTCCCAAGCTGCCTCGGTAGGGGTGTTAGAGTACTCGAT
>NW_004798931.1:53352-54418 GCF_000002075.1 Aplysia californica | reverse complement strand
GTAATTTTTTCATTGAAAGCAAGACAAATGAACAAGCTTTAAGATGATACCAATAACTCAATATGCCCCAAAATTGACGAGAGCCTGATTCCACCACGCTGCCTCACAATTATTGTGTTGCAAATGACGTAGTGACGTCGGTGGCCTAGTGTTGTTCGGCTACCACACTCGTGATCGTGAGAGCGTAGGTTCGGGGGTTCGAGCCTCAGCTCGGTCTGATATCTATGTCCTCCAAAGGAAAGGCACTTTACACGAATTTCCCATTAATTTGGCTCAGTCCATTTGGAGAAGGACCTTAAACTCGGAGGTCACGCCTCTTAAATAACCTGAAAGTGTTGGTAGGGGCTTTACACCTATACGATTTCACATTTTCGCAAGTGACGTATAACTCTTTACGAAAACGGGAGCTGCCCAGTTTGTCACAGGCCCAGTTTCATTTAAGTATTTGAGTATTGATGACAATCATAATTACAGCACTTTAACGCTGTAGTTGTAACTTAAGTTTTTTATTCTCCACCTTCAAATTGGTGGTGTAGAGATAGTCCCTCTAAAATGTCAATTCAACGTGTGTTTTCAATATAATTTCTTCCTTTTTGTATGCAAATTAAAGCAAATTATTTAAACTACTCTGTAGAATTTCAACAATGAATGTTCCTTCGTTAAAAACAATTGAAGAATAAAATTCAATTAATCCAATCAATCAATCAATCATTCATTTACTCATTTTGAGAGTGTCAGTGGGAACTTCCATCATGCAGGGCACAGTCGAGGCGGGGTGGGCCTGTGACAAACTGGGTCTATGACAAACTGGGTCTGTGACAAACTGGGCCTGTGACAAACTGGGTCTGTGACAAACTGTGTCTGTGACAAACTGGGCTTGTGACAAACTGGGCTTGTGACAAACTGTGTCTGTGACAAACTGGGCTTGTGACAAACTGGGTCTGTGACAAACTGGGTCTGTGACAAACTGGGCTTGTGACAAACTGGGCTTGTGACAAACTGGGTCTGTGACAAACTGTGTCTGTGACAAACTGGGCTTGTGACAAACTGGGCTTGTGACAAACTG
>NW_004798931.1:49981-53252 GCF_000002075.1 Aplysia californica | reverse complement strand
TGAGGAATGGCCTCATGTAGCCGCCTATCATCATGTCGCTCCTCTGAGTATAAGTCTGAATAATGCTCCACACATCTTTCCATTTGTTTCTTCTTGTCTGTCAGCTGTTCACCTGTCACAGACTTTAGGGGTGCCAGTTTGATTGCTGTTGGTCCAATAGCAACTCTGATGTTTTCCTACATTTTCCTGATATTACCTATATCGCTGGCCTGTTGAATTTCTGAGCATAACTTGTCCCAGTACTGATTGGCACACTTTCTGGTTTCTCTTTGAAGGATGGATTTAGCGGCATGTACTTGTTGTTGCCTTGTACTCTATGTTGGATTTGTGTTGTGTTCTATCAGGATCTTACGCTTTTTCTCGAGTAGAGTTGCGAGTGTTGATGAGAGGCCAACACCTTAACCTCTAGGCCCCGATAGCCCTCTTGAAAATGGCTATGGCGATCGTTGCGATCTTCCGACTCCAAAACTTAAATTCTTCAATTTTGAATCCATTTCAACACAGCAAATCCATGATTTATATATCAAAGAAACCACGGTGAGTAGAAGCAAAATGACAAAATGTCCAAGGATAATCCAGTGGAATAGAGAAATTACACAAAAACTGCGGAGCAAATTGTAACTGCAGCCGGCAAGGCTCAGAACACAGCTCAACAAAACAAACTAAACTGTATCGATGGGTGTGTTAGAAATATTTACCTTACATTCAGGTTTATTTAAAAAAATGAAAAAATTATGTTTCAGTTTTAATTTGAGTAAGAGTTTTACGGCACTTGCAACACAATAAAGTCATATAAGTACTGAGAATTAGAGATGTAGAGAGCAACTAACAAAAAAAAAGAAGGAGGGGAGATAAGGACGATAGATGTTTGATAGGAAAGAAGGAGCAAACCACACCAGAGCACCTGCCAATCACCCACATGAACAATTAGAAATCGTGCAATTTTCAAAAAACATCAAATCAATTGTGTCTAGTAGGGCGTACAAAGAGAGATCACGTGACCCGGCACTTACCTGTCTGAGATGTTCCACCAGGTCAGCTGACCGAAAGCCAATGTCCGTGTCTGTGGCGGTGAGTGGGTGCAGTAGGCAGCGTAACAGCCCTCTGTACAAGCCCTCATGCTGGGGGGGGGGGGGGGATACAATGACAATGACAATCTTTGTTCATCTCGCAGGAAGAAATGTGTCTTGGTCCTTTACAAGGGCAGTAGACGTTACAAAGGTTTAGGTGCACTCACGCATACGTGCAACAAGACAGGACATTAGTTAATACATGTCTCAAGTGCTGGGACAACCCACTCAGTAAAATATTCTCTCTATGTCTCTCTCTCTCTCTCTCTCTCTCTGTCTGTCTGTCTGTCTGTCTGTCTCTCTCTCTCTCTCTCTCTCTCTCTCTCTCTCTCTCTCTCTCTCTCTCTCTCTCTCTCTCTCTCTCTCTCTCTCTCTCTTTCCCTTTACTTTTTTCTACAATGAAGAAAAAAATAAAACATGAATCTTCAAAGTACAAAAAAAATTATAATGAATATATAAAAAAAGGTTTAAAACTAATTTCAAAACAGTGATAAACATTGGGATTTATACAACGCAGGAAATGTCTCCCCCCCCCCCCCCCCCCCCAACCAAAGAACATGAGACAGTCTCGGGCCCCGCGTTGTTGAAAGGGATAGCTGAACCGTTTGTGAGAGTTGTACGGCATTTGCAACACAAACAGGTCATAGGGGGCTCTCGTGGCCTAGAGGTTAAGGTGTTGGCCTCTCATTCAAAGGTCCCGGGTTCAAATCCGGGTAGCGACCGAACATTTTCTGCTCTAAAATTGTCTCCTTTCACCTCCTTTCCTGCTCTCTAGCAATGTTCTGTTGTCTACTTTCATTTCCACTTTCTGCCCCCACCCCCTCACCTCCTTTGCCTCCTCCTCTGGGCTCCTGACTCTTTCTGCAGCCTTTCTACTGCGTCTCCTTGGCTCCTACTTACTGCTGTCTTTCAGCCACACCCCTGATCTTCTGGTAGGAAAGATCTACACCTAGCCTTCTCGGACAAGGGCGAAAAATCTCGGAGCGCCCGTGCGCAAGTTGTGCACGTTAAAGATCCCTTGGTGATTTAAAATCGATAAGAGAAGGCTTCGGCCGCCACCCGGGCAACATTCAAAATTTCCTATCAACTGAAAATATTAGGTGTGTCCCGCGCGCTCATATGACCTTATGCAGTTGCGAGCGCCGTAAAAACACTTACTAAAACAAACAAAAAAACCCAGGTCATATGAATCGTGTATATTATGCCGAAGATTAGAGGTGTTACTAGAGAGAAATACACACGGAAAAGAAGCAGGAGGAGAGATGAGAACGATATAATATGTTTGACAGGGGGGAAAAAGGAGTAAACCACACAAGAGCATCCTCCCCCCCCCACCCCAACACACACACACACACTCCAACCACCGCGTGAAGAGATAAATCATCCATTAAGAACGTACTTGATCTCGACAGAAAGCTTGACGAGCTCTTTCCGGTAAAACCTCTGACGTCACGAAGGCAGTTTCCCGCCAAAAATCCACAGTCCCTTCTGCTATAATATGTCCGTGACAGAGTAAACGCTCAGGGGACTGTCGTCTGTCTGTTCTGACCACCAGACGATGTCTCGCGGGAACTGACGAGATCATCTCATCACCGCTCGACGGGGACCGATGGCGTTTGGGTCCAAATCTGAACAACTTTCGACGTTTTCCATCCCGGGTTTTGATCAACTTTAGCGGAGACCGCAGAAAGCGACGTATTGTTTGTTTGGTTTTCACGAATAATGTTATAGGCATTGTGTGGTCCGGCTGGTTGGTAGATAATAATAATAATATTAATAATAATAATAATAATAATAATAATAATAATAATAATAATAAGGCAACGTGGTGGAATCAGGCTCTCGTCAAATTAATCAAAATGAAGAGACTTGCATTTTTCCGCAAGTTTGTGAATTTTTATCAAATTTTTGTTTTTTGGCTCAACACCTTTCATGCCCTTTAAAGAATTCATTTCTGTGTGGACTTTTTGTGATAAACGTTGATTAAAGGCACACAGAATGTAAATTTTCAGTTACCACGGACTCTTAAGCGGAAATAACTAATCTTTGGCGCCATTTTCTCACCAATTTTACCTCTGAAAACAGGTGACCCCCACCTCTTTCATTCGCAAATATCTCGACTTGTATTCAAAATAAATGGATATTTTTTTTCATCCAAATAAAGACAAGTGAACAAGCTTTAAGATGAAACCAATAACTCC
>NW_004798931.1:40263-49881 GCF_000002075.1 Aplysia californica | reverse complement strand
TGTGTGTGTGTGTGTGTGTGTGTGTGTGTGTGTGTGTGTGTGTGCATGTATGTCTGTGTGTGTGTGTGTGTTTGAATGTCTCTACCGATACATTTGAGAAAACAGCAATGTTTGGCTGAGTTTTACAGTATTTACAGGCCAAAGTAGGCACGAAAATCATCTCTAGCCTCTAACTCCAACCCACATCAACTGAGAGAGAATTCCTACTCAGAAATGGATGACGTCATCGATCACGAATCTTTTTAGGGGTTCTAAAAGCAAGTCTCTTCTCATGTCACGTGTGTATCTCTAGTCTATTTGTGAGGCAGCGTGGTGGAATCAGGCTCTCGTCAAAATAATGAAATCGAAGAAAACAGCAGTTTTCTCCCTGCTTAGCAATTTTTATCAAATTTTGTTTTTTGACTCAACACCTTTTTGTACATTTACAAATACAATCCTTAGAGGATTTAACCGAAAACGTTGATTAAAGGCACAAAAATATAAATTTACTGTTTCCATGGACTCTCCAGGTCTGGAATTTATCAAGCTTTGGCGGCCATTTTCTCGCTAATTTTACCTCTTAAACAAGGTGACCCCCACCTCCTTCAATCCAAAATATCTTCACTTCTATTTAAGATTAAAAAGATGGATGGGTAATTTTTTCATTGAAAGAGAGACAAATGAACAAGCTTTAAGATGATACCAATAACTCAATATGCCCAAAAATTGACGAGAGCCTGATTCCACCATGCTGCCTCACATTTATAGATTTACATAAAATAAGACGCTGGGTAGGACGCTTATACAGATAGAAGTAAAGAACTTTGTATTGAGGTCAAGGATCTTATCTGGCTATACCCGAAATGCTTGCGTGGAGTTAGGAGATTTTAAAAGGAAAAATCACCAAATGTTCCACAACTGCTGAATCTAAAACAGCACCTGAATACATTAATAACTGTCTGCTTAGTTAATTTATAAATTATTATGTTGGGTTCTCAGAATAGTGATGATGGGCCGATGAGACTAGACAGTGGATTAGCTACTACTACACATAATGACGTCATTGGTGGCAGACTGGAAGCAGGGCCTGAATGGGGGAGACGTCTGCTCCAGGTTTGTGTGCTTCCCGCCCGCTGAGACTGCTAGCTAAGTTAGAATCACAAAGTTTTATTTATCTCTGCTCAATAGTCCTTGTAGTTTAGAGAAGTTTGACGTTAATAGTTCAGAGTTTTACAAAATGACAATTTTTTTTTGGAATGCAATTCTTTGAATATCTTGATGGATAATGACTCAGAATAATCTTGCAACTTTGATAGAGTAGATAGTACATTTGTGAGGCAGCGTGGTAGAATCAGGCTCTCGTCAATTTTTGGGCATGTAGAGTTATTGGTATCATCTTAAAGCTTGTTCATTTACCTTTATTTGGATGAAAAAAATATCCATTTATCTTGAATACAAGTCGAGATATTTGCAAATGAAGGAGGTGGGGGTCACCTGTTTTCAGAGGTAAAATTAGCGAGAAAATGGCAACCAAAGATGAGTTATTTCCTTAGCTTAAGAGTCCGCGGTCACTGAACATTTACATCTTTTGCGCCTTTAATCAACGTTTTTCAGAAAAATCCACAAAGAAATGAGTTCTTTAATGGGTCTGAATGGTTTTGAGCCGAAAAACAAAAAAATTGATAAAAATTTAAAAACCTGCCAAAAAATGCCAGTTTTTTCACTTTGATTATTTTGACGAGAGCTTGATTCCGCCACGCTGCCTCACATCATTTAGTTTCTGACCGCATGCTTTTAATTTCTCAAAACAGCCAAAAATATCAATAAATAGAACTTTGTGATTCAAAAGTAGCGAGTTGTTCTGGGGGGTCCCACCCACAGCATGACAGACGGGAGGACCGGGGAGGAGCGAACAAAAAACCCCCCAGCCAACCAAACAAACCCCAAGCCAAAACAAACAAACAAAACATCGGTCCGGAGAACAGCGAACGCGCTTAAGCGATTGCCTTGTCTTTTGGGATATTGATCATGGTATCGATACTCAACGTTCTTGTTGTGTTTTTGCAGTTCTAGATTTAAATAGGCTCAATATTTTTTTCCTCCTATGTTTTTTCAGGCCTGGGACTGAATAGACTACCCGTTTTTAACAGAAAAAATCCTCAACTTCAGGGTGAATGGATGTAGCTCTGATCCCTGCGTATCGAGACGAACATGCAACGCAACTTATTCAGCTGTATTCGATATTGTAATCATATAAGTTTAGCCGTAACAAAGAATTAGAAACGCTATTGTAAAATTGTATAACTAGTCGCTGTTCCTCGGTCGCTGTACCCTGGTGGCTCCTCCCCTGTCGCTCTTCCCAGGTTGCTGTTGCAAGGTCGCTGTAATCCCAGGCCGCTGTTCCAAGGTCGCTGTAATCCCAGGTCGTTGTTCCAAGGTCGCTGTAATCCTAGGTCGCTGTTCCCCTCGTAACAATAATGTCAAAGTCGCTCCTCCGCGGCTCAGTCAAAGATCGTACATGACAAGATAGTTCACTTAGCCAAAAAAGTGTCCTCGAAAGTCTGCGCATAGCTTCAGATGGCGCTGCAGTCTTTGTTTTGAAGCCCTCTTTCGTTTCTCCAGAAAAAGAATAGGTACAGCACTGTTTGTTAGTTTCGCTTTTATTGTTTTTCACACAAGTAAAGTAGCTCCGTTCGCAAAGTCCGCGCTTTTTCAAAGAGGGCGCCACCAGACTTTGAGGACACTTGTTTAATTGGCTCAAAGTACTCAAAGAGAGGAGTGAACTATCTTGTTATACACGATCTTTGGCAGAGTCCATCAGCAGACACAGGGGCGTCCATGGTGTCAGTTCGTGACGTCTCCATCACCGGCCAAGGCTAACACACTACCACTCTACCACAAGCTACTAAAACACGTAGTCTGCATGCATGAAGACACTCTCTACCAGACATTTAGGTATACAAAATACATACATTTATTACATTGTCGTAAAAATCCGTATAGTACAAATACACCAGCCGATACAAAAAACCAGCAAACTAAACAAAAATACAACTGTAACAAACTACTATTAATTTCATTCTAGTAAGTGTTTTACGGCACTTGTATCACAAATAGGCCATATAAGTGCCGACGATTATTAGGAGTTACGTGAGAGTAACCCACAAAGAAAAGAAGGAGGAGAGATGAGGACGATAGAGGTTTGATAGGAAAGAAGGAGCAGATCACATCTGGAGATCACCCGCCAACCACCCACACAATCTACTACAACAAACGCAGAAATAGAGCGAAATCGTCATCAGGCAGTCTGTGCCCTCAATACGACAACTTTCTCACTCCCACGTTTTGGCAAACTACTAAAAACTACCAAAATCAGCAGACAATGAGGAAAGTCACCAAAACTGTCTCACAATCACAGCCAAACGATATCACATTCATTCTTACCAGCAACACGATGCAGTAAGTACACTGTGTACATAAATGTCAATTCTTACAGTACATTAGAAACAGTAAATTCGCTTTTGTAGTAGACAACTAGATGGGTATTAAAAGAATCGATCGTCAAGTCATTGTGGAAACAGTGCGCACTGCTTGTGAACGGAAGCCGTACTTGTTTACAATGGCGTCTTAGAAGACGGACTATCCCCAAGATTAAATCTAAACGAAACTAATGGAAAAACTGAAAATTACATTAATATAACTGTGCACTCTTTGAATGATTCTGAACCACCGTTATTTTGTTCAAGTTCGAAAGTTAAGAGGTCCGGAAGTTTTAGGCGACCAAAGTGACGAACCTTCACAAATATAATATGTGAGGCAGAGTGCTGGAATCAGGCTCATCAATTTTTGGGCATGTAGAGTTATTGGTATCTTCTTAAAGCTTGTTTACTTGTCTTTATTTGGATGAAAATATTCATTTATCTTGAATACAAATCGAGATATTTGCAAATGAAGGAGGTGGGGTCACCTGTTTTCAGAGGTAAAATTAGTGAAAAAATGGCCGCCAAAGATTAGTTATTTCCTTAGCTTAAGAGTCCGTGGTAACTGAAAAATTTACATTTTTTGTGCCTTTAATCAACGCTTTTCAGAAAAATCCACACAGAAATAAGTTCTTTATTGGGCATGAAAGGTATTGAGCCAAAAAACAAAAAATTGATAAAAATTCACATGCCTTCGGAAAAAATTCAAGTTTCTTTACTTATTTTGACGATAGCGTGATTCCACCACGCCGCATCACATATAATATACATAGATACCTCGAGTTCTTGCACTACAATGTAAACAGTCATTTCGCTTTTGTAGACAATATCGCCAGAAATTGATACCGTCAGATAGTGCAACGTATAGTAAACAGTATCTCTCACATTTATAGACAATATCTGGAGATCTTTCAATACAGTGAAAACAGTGTCTCCCTTTTATAGATGATACCTCCAGATATTGCAATGGATTGTAAACAGTAATTTCACTTTTACAGACAACACCTGGAGATCTTGCAGTACATTGTAAACAGTAATTTCACTTTTATAGACGACACCACCAGATCTTGCAGTACATTGTAAACAGTATTGTTCACTTTTGCAGTGCATGATACCCAATAATGCCAAATCCGTGGAGTATCGGGGACTCAACCCTTTCACTGCGAGTCCTACTTCATAATACTGCCCAACAGCTTATAATATGGTCCCTTTTAAGGACAAGCGGGCTAACCCAGATTTCGGGGGTTTCCAGAAATCTTGACCTGCACCAAAAGTGAACATTGCCCTACCTATAGGAGAAGTTAGGTTTCATTGGTGAGTACATTTGCTTGGTTATAGAGAAAACTCTCCATATCTTTTTAAAGAAACTGAACAAGGGTCCAAAAATTTTACTTTCGATTTTCTCAAAACAGCATTTTTCGGAATAGCGACCATATCATAGTCTTGGTCGAGGTAGTGTAAGGGTTAATGTCATCAGATCTACGCAAAAGTGTTGTTAGTTGTCGCAATGTACTGTGAAAACTGACGTCAGTTAATGCGGTACGTTACACAAATTTGTGCTAGAAATGCGAACCAGATTACGTAATATTATGTTACTTGACGGATGGTGTTAGCTACTTAATAATAATAATAATAATGATGATAATATTAATATTGTTATTTTGATGAATAATAATAATAATAATAATAATAATAATAATAATAATAATAATTGCATTTATGTAGCGCATACCCACACTCTACAGCAAAAAGCTATGCACTTTGCAACCATTATTACCCCAGTAGACCATAGAACACCCAGAAACGTTCTCGGCTTACTTGGAAACATGCAGTGCAAGCTGCCGTTATACAGGCGCTAAAACACTAACTCACTGACTGACTAGATCTTTCACTGTCTATAGCCGGGTAACCATTCCCACCTGGGTGAAGTGAGGAAAATTCGTAGTGTAAAGTGTCTTTCCCAAGGACACAGCGTCGGATCCCTCAAAAGATTCGAACTCATGACCTTACGGTTACGAGTCTGAGAGTCTAACCACTTGGACACCGACGCCATTTGACAGTTAGTTATTTAAGTTACATGATATTTTTGATATCCTGGATTAGAACAGGGGTTTCTTATGACATGATAACATGATGGACTTGTGACAATATCTTTGCTGTCGCAAACATTCTACTCAAGTAAAAATTTGGCACAATTTTCGATTTTTTACGCATTTCCAAAGCTCCATCAAAGATGCAACTCTCCACATAAGATCACCAAAATGCAGTTTGATGCTATTGTCAAGGCCTAGATCTGCAATTTTCGTACTTTTCATGATTCCTGATAGTAACAACACAACAAAACTTTTTTTTTTTTTTTTTTTTTTTTTTTTTTTTTTTTGTTTGGGGGGGGGGGGGTTCTCTGGTGTAAAAAGTACCCAAGACGGACTTAAGTGGAGTGCTTGCGACGCCGACCATATGTGAGATGTGCTGACAAAATAAGTCACTTCTAAAGATCCAAGAATGGAGATATCGGCTGAAAATCGACACTGGGGTCAGATTTATAGATTTTCGATCGATGCCATCAATTTTGTTCAAGTTGACTGCGTCTGTTACTATTCCATGTTCACAAATTGTACAAACTTCACCTACCAAGTTGATGTATCAATTTCCATAAGGCTGAAATCCGAGAAGTAACTCATTTTGTCAGCACACCTCACATATTATAATAATATACTCATTATTATGAGTAATAAACAAATAGAAACGGTGAGCTAACTGACAGATGGTATGAGCGAAATGGGATAAAACAATATGAGGTAAATAAACGTGGGGAAACATGTATTAATATACAGGAGGTGGGGGGGGGGGAGGTCCGGGACGTTTTCTGTCTGCCCGGGATCACAGATTTCTGTTCACAGGAGTTTGGGTACAGAACATAAAGTCTTCATCGATATTGCTTGCTGAATACACACACGCGCATTCATAAACACACAGCTGTTTACAGTATATGTATATTCACAGGTCGAGGATCTATGCACACAGTTCAACATCTCTCTCTACAGAACTACCACCTACAACGATACACTCACGTACAATAGTTCTACGCCGGGATGCCAAATGATTTTTGAACAAAACAAAAAAAACCTGAAATAGAACGAGGGAGCATCACGTCTCACCCAAAACGAACCTTGTACAGTTTTGAAATGAGCAAACAAAAACATCTCTCTTACCTCTCCCCTTTTCTTCGCCAGTGCATGAACGGATGAAAAAAACCCGGGAAAAAACTGGAGATGTGGCGTCCCTCTAAGATGAATGAACAGAACTCAGTAGTCCCACGAAGCAGATCACATCACAGCATCACTCCACGTTTCAGATATACTGAGCCTAGAATTTGGATCTTTTAACAATTGATATCCTCGATTATAATGATATGAGTTTCTTATGATATGGTATGATGGACATGTGATAATATTTATTATCTTCGCTGTCGCAAAATATTCTACTTAAGTTAACATTTTGACATTTGTCAATTTTCTTAATTTAATATTCTGTGGTATCAGTTTTGCGTGTCGTCTTGAAGACATACTCTTTTGGAAATCAAAATCCAGTTTTGAAACAAAAAGAAGCAAGAATAGATACAGTTGTTATAAGTAAAAAAAGGAACTGCTTGTTTTTTCTCTTTTGAACAATGTTATGTTCTGGACTTTGTACAATTAAAGTAGATTCCATTATTACAAGAAGGAACCTTTTTTAAAAATGATTTTTGAACAATGTTATGTTCTGGACTTAACGCAATGGAGGAGTTTGCTGACGATAAAGAATTCCCCAGAACTATGATGGACACTTTTTCAGCCCAATAGTTCTAATATTGACACTGTACCAGAAATGGACAAATTCTATGAAGTCCGCTGACACAATTCAACATATTTGGTGAACACACATCCAGTTCATTAATAGGTCTATCATTGACATCCAAAATGAATCATTTCTATGAAGGAATGAGACACAATTCAACAGTTCTTTGAAGGACAAACACGAACACACACACATACACACTCTCACACACACACACACGCATACACACACACACACGCATACACACACACACACACACGCATACACACACACATACACACACACACACAATTGAGTAGTCCTAAGATGTAGACGCACTTACTTCAATATTCCACAGCGATCACAGAAGGTCAAGGACATGTACATATATTGCGAGGTCCCCCCTTAAAGGACCAAAAAATCAAGGTCAAATAATGACGTCACAGGCAAAATGGCTACACTGCATATTATTATACTGCAGAAAACAACTCTATTGGTTCTAACCAAAAACTATCGGAATACGTACATAAATATACAAATATGATATATAAACATGAACGGGTTGATAAATAGAAAACTACATGGTTATTGTGTTAATGGTCTCTTGACCAGGCATGCGTTTGTAATACTTACATTTATATATATGTATGCGAGTGAATCGGTTGAGATGATTATGTTGGTAAAGGAGGCGGAGAAAGTCGTAATATCTATTCGGAGACGTCTCCGATCCGACGGAGATAGACCAATCAAAATGCTCTGTCTCTACACCAAGTAAAAACATCTGGGGGAGGGGAGGGGAGGGGGTAACCCCCCTGTCTTAACCCATATGAATAATTATATATTTTGCAGTTGAAAATTTCATGAAAATAATTAATTTGCAACAGTTTTAGTGGCTATATGCGTGATCCGCAGATAACGATACGCAATTTGACCCCCCCCCCCCCCCACCCACCAAAGCAGTGCATATGTGTGCGGGAGTGCGTCTCTGAATAGTTCCTGGGTGCTCGCCGGAGACGTCTCCGAATATCCTCTGCCGGAGAAAGTGGTCCCAGTTTGGGCTCAATCGGAGAGACAGACAGGGTAAGTGGAAATCTTGCCACATTTGTGACGAGTCGTGGCGGTATGCTCCACTAGGTACACTTTTCATAGTTTGCACTTTTGGTACAGTTGAAAAGAGGATATAAGAGAGAGAAAGAGAGAGAGAGAGAGAGAGAGAGAGAGAGAGAGAGAGAGAGAGAGAGAGAGAGAGAGAGAGAGACATAGAGAGAGAGAGAGACATAGAGAGAGAGAGTAAAAGAGAAAAAGAGAGAGGGAGAAACATAGACAGAGACATAGAGAGAGAGAAGGGGTGGGGGGAGCGAATATCTTCCAGTTTTGTCGTTCTCTGTCAGTGACTAGAGACATTAGTTGTCTCAAAGTGCCAGGAATTGGAGAGCAAAAAACATACCATCAGTCAGATGTACAGCTATAGGATGTGCCAAGCCAGAAATTTGAAATTAAAAAAAAGTAAATAAATAAATAAAATGCAATTTCTACACCTATTTGGTTACATAATATGCTCAAGAAATATTTTATAAAATTTCAAATTAGAGGCTACATGTATGTTGAAAAACATTTTAAAAAATAATATTCATAATGTATTTTTGTTTTAGCAAGAGTTTTACGGCACTTATAACACAATAAGGTCTTATAAGTGCCGAAGATTAGAGGTGTTACAAGAGAGTAACAAACATAATGTGTAGGTCCAGTCTGTTAAAAGAATTAAACATGTTTTTTCTGTCCTGTAAAATCTTGATTTCTGGAGTTAGATCTAGTAGATTTGAGCATTTTGCTGACAATACACTGCTTGTGTCAACTCGGGCACACACACACACACACACACACACACACACATTGTGTCAGTCGGCGAGTCACGTGATGTATCCGTCTGATGACATGTCTCATGTCAGAAAGGACGCCACCTGGCGGATGTCAGGACGTTTTTTTTGGTGACGTCATAACCATCACGCGGTGCCCCTCCCCTCCCTCTCGTCCTCTTTGTTCTTCTTGTCCTCCCCCTCCCTCTCGTCTTTTCTCTTCCATCTCCTTCGCCCCCTCCCTTTCGTCCTCTTTGTATTTTTTGTTCCCCCCCTCCCTCTTCCTCTCCCACCCCGCCCTCCCCACCCTTCTCTCTCTCTCTCCCTCCTTCTCCCTCTCCCCCTGTACTCTGTCACGTGACTAGATGGCGACCCCAGGTCCCAGGTCTCCGTTGATCCTGATGGTGTTTTTGGCGCGGCGGATTTTCTCCTCGCGGTTGTTGGTGGGTTGGATCAGGATGCGGAGTCGCTGTTTGAGGGGGGGGGGT
>NW_004798931.1:38322-39546 GCF_000002075.1 Aplysia californica | reverse complement strand
CTCTCTATTTGTCTGTCAGTCTGCCTGTCTGCCTCTAACTCTCTCTTCCTCTCTATTTGTCTGTCAGTCTGCCTGTCTGCCTCTAACTCTCTCTTCCTCTCTATTTGTCTGTCAGTCTGCCTGTCTGCCTCTAACTCTCTCTTTCTCTCCCCACCCTCTCTGAAAAAGAAGGGTTTTTTTTCTCCCCTGTGATGGTGAAACTGTAGAAAAGGTAGTTATTTTCACCTGCATTGATGAAACTCTGAAAAGTCATCTGTACAGGTAAGACTCTGGAAAGGGTGGTAAATTCTCACATGTACAGGTAAAAGTCCTAAAAAGAGGTAATCACTCACCTGTACCGGTGAAAATCTGAAAAGGTAGTTTTTGTCTTACCTGTACAGGTGAAACCGAAAGATCGTGGGTTGTTTTTTTTTACCTGTATTGGTGAAATTCTGAAAAAGGTATTCTTTTCATCCCTTACCTGAACAGACGAAACTCTGAAAAGGTGGTTTTATTCTCACCTGCACAGGCAAAACTCTGACAAAAGGTAGTTATTATATTCTCACCTGCACAGGTAAACCTCAACACCTGTACAGCTAAAACTCTAAAAAAAAAAGGATAGCTATAATATTCTCACCTGCACAGGTAAAACTCAACACCTGTACAGATAAAACTCAACACCTGTACAGGTAAAACTCTAAAAAAGGTAGTTATTCTCACCTGTCTGGGCGACCCAGAGACGGAGAAGAAGGCGTAGATGGCGAAGCCCGGGATACAGAGGATGGAGGAGAGGGCGATACACCAGCCGAGGAAGTTGGCGGAGGCTGGGTACTCGTAGCCGTCATGCTCCAGGGGAGAGTGGTTGGACAGACCGAACGCGATGATGAACTAGTGGGTCAGGGGGTGGGGGGGGGTAGAGGTAGATTAAGGATCAAAGAGAATCATTATCATCATCATCATCATTATCATCGTCATCATCATCATAGTCATCATCATCATCATCATAGTCATCATCATCATCATTGTTGGTAGCAGGGAATAAAAAAAGGGGTTCAAATTTAATACAGGCTCAACGTTTCGCCCTGTAAAGGGCTTCTGCAGGAACACGATACAAAATAATGTCATCATCATCATCATCATCATCATCATCATCATCATCATCATCATCATCTTCATCATCATCACAATAACAATAACAACAATGATAATAATGATAACAATAATGACAATAATAAAAACAATAAT
>NW_004798931.1:36260-37788 GCF_000002075.1 Aplysia californica | reverse complement strand
GTGGGGGGGGGCGGAGATAATATATGTGAGGGAGCGTGGTGGAATCAGGCTCTCGTCATTTTTTGGGCATGTAGAGTTATTGGTATCATCTTAAAGCTTGTTCACTTGTCTTTATTTGGATGAATTAAGTATCCATTTATCTTGAATACAAGTTGAGATATTTACGAAAGAAGGAGGACATGCACCGTGATAATAATAGAAAATTAGCCTGAAGGGTGGCCGGGGGGGGGGGATTGAATCACACTTGGGAAGCGGGACAGGGAGTGGGGATAGGGGCGGAAAGGGGAGGGAAGGGGGTGCTAGGTCACAAACATTGCTAGAGAGCAGTGAGAGGTCTCCAGTGGCTGAGTGAGCAGTGAGTTCAGACCTAGACGGTCAGAGAGATCGTAGTAAGAACGTATAGGTTCAGACTCAAGTAATGGCAAGCAAGTGTTGGTGACATGGGGATCAGATGGGTGGTCACTGGGGTGTGTCCTTGAGCAAGACACGACAACCCTAGCTCGAAACACATGGCGCTGCACAGTGGCGACCCGCGCAGTGGCATGGTTGTAGGCATTTATGTAGTTGTGTGATATTGTGTAATTATTTATGTATTTACGCATGCATTTCTGTATATACGTGTTTATAATGTGTTTATAATTAATTATGTGTTTATGTATGTATATATGTATGTTTGCCACTGTAAACCAAAGTGCCCTTTTGGGACAAATAAAAGTGTAATTTATTTATTTATTAATGTATTTATTTACTTATTTATTCAAAAGCAGAGGAAGATAGTACAACGCTAACTTTAAAAAACAACAATAACGAAAAACGCAGTCTTCTTAATAATCATTTACATAAACACCATCCCATTTTATCACTTATCACCACCATCACCGTCATTTCTAAAATCACCATTGCTCTCAGATCCTTGTAATACATCTAGAATTATCTTGAACATCTATATAATAATATGTAACAGTTACACGTTATAACAATTAACGTAATATACACTATTGGACACTATCATACGCACATTTTTCTACAAATCAGATGGCGTCAATATGATAGAAATGGGCAAGAGACAAAATAAAAAGAAAAAATAATAGAATAATAAATGACATTCATATAGCGCTCAACCCCGAATAAAGTACACAGGCTTTAAGCGCTTTACAATACAGTACAACATACAACAGTAACATGAAACGTTGTGTTCTGACTAAAGACAATTATTCCAAATATTCATCTCATTAATTTAAAAACAGAAACGACTTCAGTTGACATTTGAATGAATCAAAAGGGGAGGGATGGAGGGAGGGGGGAGTCATACATAATACATGTATATTCTTTTGAGGGGGAGGGGAGGGGGTGTTGGGAGTAGATAAGCCGTACAGAGGCGATGGACAATGCAGAAATGATTATTAAAAGCAATTGACAGAAGTGATGTAGTTTACTATGTGTGTATGTTATGCATTTATGTGTCAGTGAGCTTGTATGTGTGTGTGTGTGTGTGTGTGTGTGTGTGTGTGTGTGTGTGTGTGTGTGT
>NW_004798931.1:31064-31934 GCF_000002075.1 Aplysia californica | reverse complement strand
CACACACACGCACGTACACACACACACACACACACACCAAGAACTTTCGCTGACTATAAATAGCCGGGTACCCATTCTCACCTGGGGGAAGAGTGAAAAGTTCGCATAAAGTACCTTTCCCCAAGGTTGGGTTCCTGACGGGGTTCGCAAATTGCCACTGACAGACACACACACACACACACACTACACATATTCCCACTGACAGACACACTGACAGACACATAGACACACACACCCTCGTTCACACTGACAGACACACAGACACACTGACATACAGACACACACACACACACACTCGTTCACACTGACAGACACACAGACACATTGACAGACACACACACACACCCGTTCACACTGACAGACACACAGACACACTGGCAGACCCCCCCCACACACACACAATACACTTTTTCACACTGACAGACACACATTCACACTGACAGACACACAGACACACTGACAGACCCACAGACACACACACACACAATACACTTTTTCACATTGACAGACACACATTCACACTGACAGACACACAGACACAAGGCCAACAAGGCTCCATGTATCGGGCACGTATCGATCCCACGAGTTGAGAGCACCCCGTGAACGCCAGGTATCGATCCTCACAGATGGCCGGCACAGGTACTCACCGCCATATTGGTTTTTGTGAAAACATTAAGAAAATAGCGCCATTTTGGACCGGAAGTGGAAGGGGCGCAACCATTGATCCCAATTCCCGCGGCCTCAAGTTACGTTGCCGTGTGTTCTAGCCCGTCGCCAAAATACGTAAGTGATTTTTGGTTGGAGTTTTGTTTTATTCCTGTTTTTTTAACGTTATTTGGGGGTTGGGTTGTTTTTTGGTGGGGTTTTTTT
>NW_004798931.1:24808-26022 GCF_000002075.1 Aplysia californica | reverse complement strand
CCTTTTCCCCTTATCCCGGCTCCCCCCCTCTTTCCCCTTTTCTCCTCACCCCACCCTCCCTCTTCCCTCTTTCAACTTTTCCTCTCATCCCAGCCCCACCTTTCCTCCTTTTTTGGGGGGGGTCCCATCCTTCTTTCGGGTGCCATGTCAGTGATCTTTTTAATTGTATCAGATAAATCATTGACTGTGAAAAAGGTGAAATGGTATCGGTTTAACGCCCATATCAACACTAGTACATTATTTATGAGGCGGGACCTCCGAGTTTAACGTCCATCTCCGAAAGGACCTAGCCAAATGGGGAATTCGTGTAAAGTGCCTTTCCCAAGGACACAACGTCGGACGGACCTGAAGCTCGAACCTGTGTGAGAATGTGAGTGATTTGGTACAATGATATTGATTGCAGCATTAAAGTGGATCTGTAAGAGAGTATAAACAACGCTGATTATGTCTAGATTCTATATACATGTATATTGCAGACTTCAGCATAAGTAAAGGACCACCTTGACAGACAGTCATGATTTTTTTTAAATCCGAAAAAAAAGACCGCAAGGAATGTTTCAAAATGTTTTGCTCTGAAAGTGTTAATGGGTTACCAATGCGTACTGCAAATCTTCCTAACGGGGCAAAATCACCACGTGCAGCACGGAAATCCTCGAGGGAATTTTAGTCAGATTTTCTGTTTTTTATCGACTTTTGTGCGACACCACGGACATTCCTCATTTAAAATTTCTTGTGCATGTCATAAACGGACGTACAGTCTCGAACTGTGCTCACTTTGGCGGCAATATAAGCCGCCGTTTGCGCAAAATCGAGTATCGCATCAACATGCCACCAAGACGAAAGCTGAGAGACTTTGATCGTGCCAGAGCTATACCAAGGCTGCAGGATGGAGTTGGAGCCCGTGACGTTGCCAGAAGGCTTGCAGTGTCACACTCTGTCATTGTCCGCCTGAGGCAGTGCCATCAAGCCACTGGATCAGTCCAAGAATGCCCACGTGCAGGTCGACCCAAAAAGACCACTCAGAGTGTTTGCAAGTGGTCCTTAACTTATGTTGAAGTCTGTAGCTGTGTTTTTCTTTCTCTCGAGCTTTTGTCGCCCTTCCTTGCTCCACCCAGACAAGCATGCCTCAATTTCTCACTCTCTTCGTTCTCCTTATCCCATCCCTCCATCTTTCCATTCCTTGTGCACTTCCCCTCCCATCCTATACTACCCCC
>NW_004798931.1:21858-23501 GCF_000002075.1 Aplysia californica | reverse complement strand
ATTTTTTTCCACCCAAATAAAGACAAATTTTAAAAGAACAAGCTGTAAGATGCTACCAATAACTCTACATGCCCAAAAAGTGACGAGAGCCTGATTCCACCACGCTGCCTCACAAATACTGCCCTACCAGTTCTAGCGGCCACCTGTTCCAGACATTCACCCGTACTGACAGGTCGCTTTTAAGGACAAGCGGGCTAACCCAGATTTTGAGGGTTTCCAGAAATCTTGACCTACACCACAAATGGGCATTGTCCTACCTATAGGAGAACTTTGGTTTCATTGGTGTGTATATATGTTTGGTTATAGAGAAAAATTCTCCTAGTCTTTTAAAGAAACTGAACAAGGATCCAAAAATTTCACCTTAGATTTTCTCAAAACAGCATTTTTCTCGATAGTCCCTTGTGTTTAACCCTATCCGTACGCCAGGGGTCATTTTGTACCCACAGGGTTGTATTCTTTACATTTTAGAATACTTCAAGTACGAAGAACTCTATGAAACTTTCAGTATTTCTCAAAAAAATCATTTTGGCACACTGCTACGCAAAGTGTACGGATCGAATTACCGGGTAAATTTCCTCTTTGGAAAATGGTGGCACAGAGTTCCCAAATTAGTAAGGATACGATAGTAAAACACAACGTACGGATAGGGTTAAAGTTAAAGGCGACCAATGATTTCCCTGCCCCCCTCTCCCTTTTTATTTTTTGGTTTGTTTCTTTGCTTTCTTTTTACGTAACTGAAATACATTCATGCCTGGATAATCTTTTGTAACCCAAACTTTTAGCAAACGTTTTACAAGACTTGCAGAACAAGTACGAATAAAAGTGACGGATATTACAGGTGTTAGAAGAGAGCAACAAAAAAACATAAAACCCCCACAAAAAATAGTGATAAGGACAATAGATGTTCCTTAACAATTAAGGAGCAAACCGTAACAGGGCACCCATCCCTACCCCCCCCCCTACCCCCGCGGCCACCCTCATCTGGATTTAATTTTTTTTACACTTCAGGACAACAATGATGAGGCGGGCGGGACATTTTCGCCTTTCGGCTTCTCCTTTCCTGTGTGTGTGTATGTGTGTGTGTGTGTGTGTGTGTGTGTGTGTGTGTGTGTGTGTGTGTGTGTGTGTGTGTATGTGTGTATGTGGTGAAAAAACGAATATACAAACGCCTGGAAAATAAAGATTTATGCTATATCTTATCTAATCTGGTCCTATCTGATCTGATCTGATCTTAGACAAGCCAAATTTAGCTTGCTGTCACACGCTCTCCCTAGCTTAGTGGCACGTCCCCTGCGTGCAGTCGGCAGGGAAGGATTTCAAAGGGTGAACAAACTGTGGTAAAGCAAAGTCTGAGCTCTTATTTATTCATCATTCACTCACCTGCGCACCCAGGCTATATATAGACCTGGCTTCCTATCGTGAGAGCCAAGGATTTAATGGAAAAGGCTCCCCGAGCAAGCGGTGGCTATATGGAGAGATTTATGGGACAAGAGTGCAGTTTGATGCCGGGCATGTCTCTCTCTCTCTCTCTCTCTCTAGCTCTCTCACTCTCTCTTTCTCTCTTTTTCTTTTTCTCTCGCTTTCTCTCTCTCGTTCGCTCGCTCTCGCTCTCTTTTTCTCTCTCTCTCTCTTTTTCTCTCTCT
>NW_004798931.1:19767-21072 GCF_000002075.1 Aplysia californica | reverse complement strand
AGATCTTTCCTACCAGAAGATCAGGGGTGTAGCTGAAAGACAGCAGTAAAAAGGAGCCAAGGAGTAGCAGTAGAAAGACTACAGAAAGGTTCGGGAGCCCAGAGGAGGGGACAAAGGAGGCGAGGGGGTGGGAGTAGAAAGAGGAGACGAAAGCAGACGACAGAACATTGCTAGGCCTAGAGAGTAGGAAAAGAGACGAAAGGAGAAAGTTTTAGAGAAGAATTTTTTTTCGGTTGCTACCCAGATTCGAACCCGGGACCTTTGAATGAGAGGAGAACACCTTAACCTCAAGGCCACGAGTGCCCCCATATATGTATACTGTATATACAGAGAGAGCGAGAGAGAGAGAGAGAGAGAGAGAGAGAGCGAGAGAGAGAGAGCGAGAGAGAGAGCGAAAGAGAGAGAGAGAGAGAGCGAGAGAGAGAAAGAGAGAGCGAGAGAGAGAGAAAGTAAAGAAAACAAAAGACCGGATGAGTGTTGATGAGACACAACGGAAAAAGACGATACTCTACCAAATCGACTCCCGCACCATGGAATCGAACCGCCGTTTTTGTCAAACGATTCCACCAGCGCCGCCGTTCTGAGAGAATGAGTTAATGCAGCCACGCGCGGATGAATGAGTAAATCAACAAAAAACGAGAGTCTTAATGAGTACGAATACGGTATAAAAACAGTGGAATTTTTCATGCTGTATAAAACAAGTCTTGAGATTTGTTTCCTTTTTTATATTTGAAAAAAAATCTACAGTTCAAATCGATCTTCTTCTGCAACCCTTCACTTTTCCAAAGATCGTACATTGTACATAACAAGATAATTAACTGAGCCAAAAAAAGTGTCCGCGGAAGTCCACGCATTGTTTCAGTTGGCAGTGCAGTCTTTGTTTTGAAGCTCTCTTTCGTACATCCAGAAGACCAATGAGCATAGCACATCTTATCAGTTTCACGTTTATTGTTTTTCACACAAGTAGTATAACTCTGTTCGCAAAGTCCGCGCTTTTTCGAAGAGGGCGCGGTCGCCACCAGATTTTGAGGACACTTTTTAAAGTGGCTCAAAGAGAGGAGTGACCCATCTTGTATGTAAGATCTTTGACTTTTTGAGCCACTGTACTGCTCTCGTCTGCTTGATGAAGCCCACGTGGGACGCTCGACGTTAAAAACAATCAGGAAATGACAAATGCAGTTTTTGGGTCACCAGAACTGACATAAGGGTCTTCAACATCTAGCTCTCACTGGCAAAATTAAGGGCAAGCGAGGGAGGGGTAGGCCTAGAGCAACCTATTTAGGGAACCTAAACAAATGGGTAACA
>NW_004798931.1:15651-16885 GCF_000002075.1 Aplysia californica | reverse complement strand
TATGACCTTATGCAGTTGCGAGCGCCGTAAAACACTTTACAAAAACAAAAAACAAAACACGTACACACACACAGAGACACACACACACACACACACATGCACACACACAAACACCCACACACATACACTCACTCACACATACTCTCACACACACACACACACAAACTCGTCTTTGCTCCCATCATACACGCACGCATAACCGCATGCATGCACCTGAATGACCACATCTTCCTAAGTAAGTGTGTTTAGTTTAGTTTAGTTTTAGTAAGTGTTTTACGGCACTCACAACTGCATAAGGTCATATGAGCGCCAGAAGATTAGAGGTGTTACAAGAGAGTAACAAACATAAAAAAGAAGAAGGGGAGTTCAAGGACGATAGTTTTCTATAGGAAAGAAGGAGCAAACCAAACCAGAGCACCCGCCAACCACCCACAAGTAAGTGTGAGAATGGACATGATATGTGAGTGAGGGAAAACAAAAAAGACCAAGTGCATACAGAGTTAACTGTGAGGGGTGATAGTTGTAAGAATTGATTAATGTCACCATGAAGTCATTGAATGATGCATGAGTGAGTGAATGAGTGAGTGGGTGAGTGAATGAATACGTAAGTGAGTAAGTGAATGAGTGAGTGGGTGAGTGAATGAATACGTAAGTGAGTGAGTGAATGAATGAGTGGAATAAGGAAGTGAAATATTGAACGAGTGAACGAATGAATGAGTGAGTGAACGAGTGAATGAATGAGTGAATTAGTCAATTCGTGTGAACAAATGAAGGAATGAACAAATGAAAGAACGAATGAGTGAATGAGTGAACGAGTGAATTAGTCAATGAATGAACGAATGAAGGAGTGAACGAGTGAATGAGTGAAGGAAAAAACTCACGGAGGAGTCGAGGCCGAGGGTGAGCAGCATAAGGAAGAAGATGATGGCCCAGAAAGTGGCCCCTGGCAGAGTGGAGATGGCCTCTGGGTACACGATAAACACCAGGCCCGGACCTGTGGAGGGAGGGGGGGGTTACAAACAGCGTCACATGATATAGGGTGTAATACTGCGATGATCTGACAAAACGCATTTTTCTCAAAATCAAGGTTTCGAGATAATCGGGATTTAGTGATTTTTGCTAATTAAATGAACAAATGTGAGGCAGCGTGGTGGAATCAGGCTCTCGGCAATTTTTGTGCATGTAGAGTTATTTATATCAAGTTAAAGCTTGTTCATTTTTCTTTATCTGAATG
>NW_004798931.1:9499-10789 GCF_000002075.1 Aplysia californica | reverse complement strand
CTGGACCCAGGGAGAAAAACACCTGGTTGGCCGCGTCCACCCACACCTGGGGACACACACACGAATTGACACACACATAGACACACAGAGACACACAGAGAAACATACACACACAGACACACACCTGGGGACACACACACAAATTGACACACACATAGACACACAGAGAAACATACACACACAGACACACACCTGGGGACACACACACAAATTGACACACACATAGACACACAGAGAAACATACACACACAGACACACACCTGGGTAGACACACACGAATAGACACACATGTAGACACACAGGTAGACACACTGGTAGACACACTGGTAGACACACATGTAGACAAACATGTAGACACACTAGTAGACACACTGGTAGACACACTGGTAGACACACATGTAGACAAACTTGTAGACACACTGGTAGACAAACATGTAGACACACTGGTAGACACACATGTAGACACACATGTAGACACACTGGTAGACAAACATGTAGACACACATGTAGACACACATGTAGACAAACTTGTAGAAACACTGGTAGACAAACATGTAGACACACATGTAGACACACTTGTAGACACACATGTAAACAAACTTGTAGACACACTGGTAGACACACATGTAGACACAGTTGTAGACACACAGAGGATATGTACATGTCCACCTACATCTGGGAACACACGCACAAATAGACACACTTGTAGACATATAGAGCAATGCACATTGCCACCTACATCTGTGAACACACACACGAATAGACACACTTGTAGACATATAGAGGAATGCACATGTCCATCTACATCTGGGAACACACACACGAATAGACAAACTTGTAGACATGCAGAAGAATGGACATGTCGACCACCCACACCTGGTGACACACGCATAAACAGACACACTTGTAGACACACATGTAGACACACAGAGGAGCATAATTATATGTCCACCCACACCTGGGGACACAAACACGAATAGACACACTTGTAGACACACGGGTAGACACACTTGTAAAAACACATGTAGACACACGGAGTAACATACACACACAGACACACACACAAAACATACACAAATCAAGCACACACCCATACATCCACATACTTACATACACACAAACACACACACACACACACACACAAACACAAAACACACACACAAACTCACACACAAACAAACCACCCAACCGTACCAGCACAAAGTACCTTCACCAAGACGTTGGTTCCAGAAATCAATGTTCACTTCTCTCCCCTCCCCCACCCCTCACCCCCCCTCCCTCCCTCACCAA
>NW_004798931.1:5202-7980 GCF_000002075.1 Aplysia californica | reverse complement strand
TGTGTGTTGTGTGTGTGTGTTGTGTGTGTGTGTGTTGTGTGTGTGTTGTGTGTGTGTTGTGTGTGTGGTGTGTGTGTGTTGTGTGTGTTGTGTGTGTGTTGTGTGTAGCTCACCTGGTCTATGAACGGGTTGAGCGGCGTGTTGGACAGGTTGTCTCGGTGACAGGCGTCTGACCATGGCCTCATGTGTCGCTCGTTGATGTCATCTACCACGTCCGACATGTGCACCTGCGGCGACACAAACACGACACATTACACATCAGGCGACACACACATATCCGACATGTGTACCTGCAGCGATACACACACGACACACTACACACCTGCAGTGACACACGACATACTACACACCTGCAGCGACACACGACACACTACACACCTGCAGCGACACACACATGACACACTGCACACCAGGCAACGCACACACGACACACTACACACCTGCGGCGACACACGACACGCTACACACCAGGCGACACACACACACCCGACATGTGTACCTGCGGCGACACACACACGACACACTACACACCTACGGCGACACACTACACACCTGCGGCGACACACACAGAAGACACTACACACCTACGGCGACACACACACGACATACTACACACCAGGCGACACAAACATGAAGAATACACACTACACACCTGTGGCGACACACACACGACACACTATACACCTGGCGACAAAAATACAACACACTACACACCTGCAGCGACACACACAAGACACACTACACACCAGGCGACACACACACGACACACTACACACCAGGCGACACACACACGACACACTACACACCAGGCGACACACACACGACACACTACACACCAGGCGACACACAACACACCAAGCGATACACACACGAAGAATACACACTACACACCTGCGGCGACACACACACACGACACACTACACACCTGCGGCCACACACACACGGCACACTACACACCTGCGGCGACACACATGACACACTACATACCTGGCGACAAAAACACGACACACTACACACCTGCAGCGACACACACACGACACACTACACACATGCGGCGACACACACACGACACACTACATACCTGTGGCGACACACACACGACACACTACACACCTGGCGACACACACACACACACACGGCACACTACACACCTGCGGCGACGCACACACACGACACACAACAAACTAAATACCTGCGGTGACACACAGACCCGACACACTACATACCTGTTGCGACACACACACGACACACTACATATCTTGCAACACACACACACACGACACACTACACACCTGCGGTGACACACACACGACACACAACAAACTAAATACCTGCGGCGACACACACACCCGACACACTATACACCTGTTGCGACACACACACGACACACTGTACACCTGTTGCGACACACATACGACACACTACACACCAGGCGACACACACACAACACACTAGACACCTGCGGCGACACACACACAACACACTGAACACCAGGCGACACACACACGACACACTACACACTAAACACCTGCGGCAACACACACACGACACACTACACACCTGCGGCGACACACTACACAACTGCAGAGACACACACACGACACACCTGGCGACAAAAACACGACACACTACACACCTGCAGCGACACACACACGACACACTACACACCAGGCGACACACACACGAAGAATACACACTACACACCTGCGGCAACACACACACGACACACTACACACCAGGCGATACACACACGAAGAATACACACTACCCACCTGTGGCGACACACACACGAAACACTACACACCTGTGGCGACACACACGACACACTACACACCTGCGGCGACACACACACGACACACTACACACCTGCGGCGACACACACATGACACACTACACACCTGCGGCGACACACACACGACACACTATACACTACACACCTGGCGACACACACACACACGACACACTACACACCTGCGGTGACACACACACGACACACTATACACCTGGCGACACACACACACACGACACACTACATACCTGTGGCGACAAACTACACATTTGCGGCGACACACTACACACCTGTGGCGACACACTACACACCCGGTGACACACACGACACATAACACACCTGCGGTGACACACACACGACACACTACACACCTGCTTCGACACACACACACACACACACACCCCAACACACACATACGCACACACACAGACACATACACAGACATACACACACACTCCAACACACACACTCTCCAACACACACATACTCACACACACAGACACACTCCAACACACACTCCAACACACACATACTCACACACACACACATACGCACACACACAGAAACACACACACATACAGACAGACACACACTCACGTACAGAGGAAGTATACACTTGTAGACATACAAATTGAGTACCAATACATTCACAAACAGACAATAATATTATACAGACAGACAGACAGACAGAGAGAGACAGACAGAGAGACAGAGACAGACAGAGACAGTGACAGACAGACAGAAAGAGAGACAGACAGACAAACAGACAGACGGAGAGACAAACAGACAGACAGACGGAGAGACAGACAGACGTACCCGTGTGAGGTTAGACAGACAGACAGACAGACAGACAGACAGACAGACAGACAGACAGACAGGCAGGCAGACGTACCCGTGTGAGGTTAGACAGACAGACAGACAAACAGACAGACGAAGAGACAGAGAGACAAACAGACGTACCCGCGTGAGGTTAGACAGACAGACCACGC
>NW_004798931.1:0-1156 GCF_000002075.1 Aplysia californica | reverse complement strand
ACATAGATATACAGACATACAGACACACAGACACACCTACAGACAGACACACAGACATACAGCCATACAGACAAACAGACAGACAAGACACACAGACATACAGATATACAGACAATCAGGCATACAGACACACAGACATACAGATATACAGACAATCAGGCATACAGACACACAGACATACAAATATACAGACACACAGACATACAGACACACAGACATACAGACACACAGACATACAGACACACAGACAACCCCCCTCCTTCTTTAGGCCATTCCCAAAGTGGGGACATTAACATGTTCTATTGCACAGTAGAATTGTAAATGGGCTGATTTATCAATGTCATACTCATACTGTGCTGAAACAACATAGGGGGAACTGCTGCTTTTTCTTTCCTCATCCTTACTGTCGTCATTTTCCTCTACTTCTTTTGTATGTTTGTCACACTCTCTTGTGACCCGCTATTTCCGGGGTGCCTTGATAGTCAAAGCAGACTTTGTGCTGTTGAAGCTAGAGAGGTGAGCAGAGTAAGTCATAGACAGACAGACAGACAGACAGACAGACAGACAGACAGACAGACAGACAGACAGACAGACAGACAGACAGACAGACTTACTCAGACTGTTGCGGTCTCCAGGCCCGTAGACCAGCGCCGGTCTGACCACGACATAGTCGAGCCCCGCGACATTGGCCAGACTTTTCTCCACCTCCAGCTTGTGACGTGCCAGGTTGGTCCACGGCTCGCACTTGGAGTCTTCCCGCGCCGCTCTCTGCAAGTACAGCACACAGCCTTCACCTTAGCTACTTCAAGGTCAACAAAATCTCACACCGGAGCCCATCAATTGATTGCTTTCTGCATTTCTTTTCCGTTAAGCAGTTAGTCAAGCTTGAGTTTAGTTTTGTTTCCCAAAGAATTTAGGGCACTTTCAACACAATAAGGTCATGCAACTGCTCAAGATTAGAAGGACAGGTCAGGAAGACAGACTTTTCATAAGACAGAGTGAGCAAACCACGACACAGCACCTGCCAACCACCCACAAATAAAGTCAAACAGGACTTGGACACAATCATTTTGTCACACACACAGACACACAGACACACACACACACAGACACAGACAGACACACACACACACATACACACACACACACACACACA
>NW_004798930.1:51987-52997 GCF_000002075.1 Aplysia californica | reverse complement strand
TATATTGATTGGATGATGATGATGATGATGATGATGATGATGATGATGATGATGGTGTTGTTGTTGATGATGATGACGAAAAATATTTGATTTTTGAAAATTTTATAAAATTGGGCTACTAAACATGGAAGCTGTTGCCACTTGATGATGGAGAAGATGGCCTCCCTTAAACGTATCAACTGGAGATTTTATTAAAGGTATCAGCAATGTGCGCTGGTTGGTATTGGTTATACTGGGTTATGGTAAGGAGGTCCCAGGTTCGAATCCTAATGGTGCGCTTTAGAAAGTATGCTATCTAGGAAGTATAAAGGATGATCTCCAACTGCTTGGCCTTGCGTCGTGAGGCATGCTGTTCTGTAACACACAGAAGAAGTAATATGAGCACTCCATTGAAGAACAGTTACTTTTGTTAGGTTATTCTAATAGTTAATACAAATTTGGCGCCAAAAATTGCGTAACCCCCAAACATTACCACTTCAAAATGTTGATAAAGTAAAACCTATTGGGACAAGTTAGATTTAGAAGTAGTTTTCTCTTTCTGTGAGAACATTTCTTTCTTTCTTTTGTTGCCTACAATTTTAAAATAGTTTTCACAGTCTTTTTGAGGTTAACAATTCAATATTCTGAAAACTGTCAGGGTGTAACGGTTGTTGGGTGGAAAATAGTCCAGGCTCCAGTGAGATAAGATTAGATGTTCCGCTCCTTAGATAACTGCCCAGTGTTGAAAGGCCCACAATACCCATACCATACCATATCATACCCTACCCTACCCTACCATACCCTACCCTACCCTACCATCAGGGGCGGGTCGTGGGTCTAAAAAGTGGGCGTGCACAACTAAGCTATCTTAGGTTGAAGATAGTCAAGGGCATAGTAAATGAGATGGTGTATAATTTTAGGATCTTTGAGTTGGTGAGGGAGAACCAGGGACGAAGCGTCTATATAATCAAATAATCACTGCTTCCCTTCCTAATTTTGAAACATTGTCGCTGTCAAATTCATCCATAAAC
>NW_004798930.1:47014-48980 GCF_000002075.1 Aplysia californica | reverse complement strand
TATATCACAAACGTGTAAAAATCACACAAAATAATTCTTATATAATATATTATTTGTATACTTTGTTCATCTCTTTATTCATTCGCCCATCCATTCATCCAGCCTCATCCAACCGTTTCACAAATACATATAGATCTGAGTACACATTCGAATCCAGCCTGCACGTTACATTTATTCTCACTTTCTGAAACAATTTTGAAAATTAGAACTAAAATAACCGATCTCGTCTCGCCTTGCAGTTGCAGTGTACTAGTAAGATTTGCGATGATCATTACAATTTGCAATCACAACCCAACTCTTCTGTTATGACCTTAAGCACGGTCAAATAAAGTAATGCACCACAACCCAATGGAATGGTATACAACTAATACATTGATTTGTAACAAAACACAAGAAAATGTTATTTTAGAACACACTTTAGTTATATGTATACAAAGTATACGCTATTATGTAGATCTAAATATATTATAAAAGAAACATTTGATAATCAAATAAGAACTTAAACCATGAAGGAAAAAAATAAGCTACCCTCTCTACAATCCAATCCCTGCCCGTCTACATGCAAGAATGTAAACTGGCTTTTTCACTTCGGTCAGAGAAAGCAAGTGCATTGAAACTGAGACATAAACGCAAAAGTCAATTTCCACTCCGTAAAAAATTACCCCCCCCCCCCCAAAAAAAAAACAAAAAAAAATCCTAAACAAAACCCAAACAAACGAGTAAACACAAACTCGCCAACATATCATTCTACTACTATTTTTTACCTGGTTTCAGCTTTTCACAGAATGATGATTCTTTCTCCTCTTTTTGGGGGAAGGGGGTTGGGGGTGGGGGGTAGAACAGGCGATAAAAGCTAAAAGTAGTTTTACTAAAAACTACTGATTATTACGTATTATAACATACTAAATTAAATCACTTTTTGTGTCTCTTCTCTTCGTGCTGCAATATCAAGATATTTTTTTACTCACGTTCTTGTTCTCATACTTGAAACGAATCTGACAATAATTTTATTATCCTGATCCTTCGCTTAACCCCAGAAAGAAGTAAAAAAAAAAAACCCAACATCAACCCCACTGTTGTCTCCCCTGCCTGTGCTGAAAACCTCATCCAATTCCTTTGGAGGCGATTTTCGGACTTATGGGTACAGGTACATGTACATGGTACAATTACACGAATCTTGACGTTGGGAGTTTACAATGTATATGAATAAAGTATGTACATTTTATTTCGGTTTTAGTTTTAGGCACTGTCCAGGAGTTCACAGAAACAACAACAGAGATACCTCAACATATCAACAGGACAAAAGGTCTCGATTTGTCTTGTAAATTTTTGGAATGAATATTGACAATCGAGTAATAATAAGCACATGATATCATACAATATAAAATCAACGTGACATTTCCATGAACAAATTATTATTATATAGTGATAAAATTGTTTTTAGTTCACTTTTTTATTTTTAGGCAACAGTATTTTTTTCTTAATTGTTTTCCTCAGTTTTGTAGTTAATGGACATAATGCAATTTGCCCTGGAACCCTTCAAACACTTTCTTGATGATACAAAAGTGCCGTAATCAAGAAACTTTGTACAGAGATATTTGGGGAACAATGGCAGTATTGAAACCAAACTTATATTGTGAGATTTTTAAACCAAAATATTATGGAATGATAATTCTGAAATTCTTTGCTCGTGATTTTCAGAAAAACGTTTGAGACCAATAAAAATGATTACAAATAATAAAAATGCGCGGTAAGAAAAAAATTGATTTTGTGAAAAGTTTCCCATATCAGAGAAAGATTTATCCCGACGATTCCCTGATCTGTTTCTCTACCTTAAATAACAGTTTTACGACACTTGCAGATCAATTATGTTATACTCACGCAAACACACACACACACACACACACACACACACACACGCACACACACACACGCGCACACACACACACACACACACACACACACA
>NW_004798930.1:45148-46583 GCF_000002075.1 Aplysia californica | reverse complement strand
CCCCCCCCCCCTTCCCCCACCCAAGTTTTCATGCCTATAGAAAAGTCTGGGTTGGTTTTGTTTCGTAGCTGTTGCTCTTTTTTCTTTTGGAGTTTGATGAATCGTGAATCAGGCTTTGATCTTCCCAGGGTCATCCGTTCCCTTGTCCAACATAATGCCAACTGATCTAACGGTGGGAGCTACTAGCTGTAATAGCAAACACAGCGCTACCTTAGAATTACAAGGTTCTATTTGCTCAGAACCTAGTTATTAGAAATTTGTCGTTACAAATTTTGAGTTTTCTATCACACCAAGCTTTTTCGAACGCAATTTTTTGAATACTTTGATAACAATTCAGAATAATATTACGATTTTGCTAGAGCAGATAGAACATTTGGTTTCTGAACTCAAGGTTTTGGTAACTCAAAACGGCCAGATAGAACTTTGTAATTCGAAGGTAGCAAACAAATCTAGACGTTTCCTCATGGAAAGAAAAGGGCGTGATCGCTCGTATTCTGCACATGATATTGTAGCGTCTAGCTACTACACTACAGGGGCCGGTCTAGGAAAAGAGCGCTTGGTTTGGTAGTACAAATAATATAATTATGGAATGCATTATTATGAACAGAAGGCTGTCATCCGCCACTGCTATTGTCTGTCTGTCTGTCTGTCTGTCTGTCTGTCTGTCTGTCGGTCAATCTGTTTAGCTATCCTTCTGTCTGCTACGGGATGTTGAGCTCGTCGTTAGGCGTGTGGTCGTAGAGACGACACTCTTTTGGGGTTTGGTGGTCTGTAAATCTGGCTTGAATTTTACAAAAAACAAATTCTCGTAGGTGTTCAAGCTTAAGGATTTGCCTGTGCTGGTCTTTCTTTGTATCTGCTCTTCCATGCACCCGTAGGCGATAGGGTCAAAGGTCAAGTCGAATTTGTTAGCAGCCATTTGTTTCATGGTGATGAGGACGTGGAGGTCAAAGGCTGAGAAGATACAGATGTGTCTTATGATTCGACCTTGACATTTCTTGAGCGAATCTTCGTACTGCCAGCTGATGTACCTTGAGACGTATCCTTTCGACTCCGGGTGGCCTGGAAAGAGAGGGAAAACATAAAACCTATTGATAGAAAATTATGATAGATGAAAGTAGTAACTGGAGGATGAACGACAAAATGGCTGGACTAATGAAACATACTAACGAAATAATCATCATCGTCATCATCGTCATGATGATCATGATGATAATGATGATCATGATGTCAGCATTGTGACGTATGTGTACGCGCTTGAGCTTAGTTCTAGTATAGTCATTAATGTCACTGTTTATAACATGTTCCTGAGGAAGCCCTAAGATGGCGAAACGTTGAAAGTGTAAAATTTTGGAAATTCTTCTCAGTCTCCAACGTTTTTCGATGATGATGATGATGATGATGATGATGATGATGATGATGATGATGATGATGA
>NW_004798930.1:41859-44936 GCF_000002075.1 Aplysia californica | reverse complement strand
TATATATATATATATTGTCTGTAAAGAAAAAAAGAAAGAAAAAGAGGGGTTACAAGAGAGTAGCAAATAATAAAGAGAAGGACGGGAGATCAGGACGACAGATGTTAGATAGGAGGAAAGAAGGAGCAAACCACACCAGAGCACCTGCCAACCACCTGCAAGTAATACGAGGCTTCTTTCCACGAATCATGAATGTTAAATATCAGAGAGTGGGTGGTTGGCGGGTGCTCTGGTACGGTTTCTTCGTCCTTCTTTTCTATCAAGCATATTTTGTCGTCCTTTATCTCTCCCCGTTCTTTATTGCTTTGTTACTTTCTTGTGACACCTCTAATCTTCGACACCTATATGACCAAATTTTGTTGTAAATTCCATAAAACTCGTACAAAAAACAAAAACAAAAACAAAACGAAGTCAAGAGAGAAGCCCCCTCCCCCCAAGCGGCACACATCCACAAGCTAGAGAAAAAGCTTTTAAATGTTCAGAATGTGGTAAACCCCTCTCTTCTAGAATGTGTCTCATTGGCCACAGCAGTAGCCAATATTCATCTCAAACGTTATTTTTTCTTTCACTACATAAGGCTTAATCCACGCCAGAAATTGACAGACGTACTTAACAGTCTGAAAAGGCCTAGTTTCTTGCAAACTCAATATAATTGTCGAAGATAACAGAACACTAGAAGTTCATTTTAGAGGTGCAACTTCAGAATTAAACGTCCAACTCCGAAAGTACATCCCAAAACCAACAATGATTGAATGGGGAGTCCAAAAGGTTCCCCAAACAACGTTGAGCCGGTGGGAATCTTGGACAGCGTCATTACAATGTTAAAAAATCCCCCCCCCCCACCCAACCCCCACAAGAAAAAACAAAATAAAACAAACAAATGACAAAAACAATCAACAAGCAAAAACACAAACAAATAAACAGGCAAAAATATACCCCAAAAAATACATAACAAAAACAACAAAACAAAACAAAACAAAATCCACCCCAAACAAATAAACAAACAACCAAACAAACAACCAAACAAACAACCAACCAAACAACCAACCAAACAAACAACCAAACAAACAACCAAACAAATCAAATCAAAAACAAAAACCCGCAAGGGGAAGGTAGGCAGTGGCTGTTTGATAATTTACATCTAGTCGCCGTTTTCGTTTAAAAGTAAGAGTTTTACGGCACTTGCAACACAATAAGGTGCTATAAGTGCCGAAGATTAGAGGTGTTACACGAGAGTAACACACACATAAAGAAGGAGAGTTAGGACGATAGATGTTTGATAGGAAAGAAGGAGCTTTCCACTTACCATAAAATCCTCCTGGCGTCTGCAGGAAGCCGTTGTGGAACAGGTTGTTCAGGGTGGCCCAGTAGTGCTCGTCTGGACTGTATGTGGCCTCACTCCAAGCCAGCAGATCCTTTGACCTCTGGTCAGTCAGTGCCCACTCTACGAACTCTCTACTGAAGCTGTTGTACGCCATGCCTGCCAAAACACAGTTGTTCAATATCTATCTATCTATCTATCTATCTATCTATCTATCTATCTATCTATCTATCTATCTATCTATCTATCTGTCTGTCTGTCTGTCTGTCTGTCTGTCTGTCTGTCTGTCTGTCTGTCTGTCTGTCTGTCTGTCTGTCTGTCTGTCTGTCTGTCTGTCTGTCTGTCTGTCTGTCTGTCTGTCTGTCTATACTATGTATATGTATACGTATGTGGTATATTAATATAATATGTATACGTATATGGTATATTTATATATGTATACGTATATGGTATATATTATAATATATAAATATAAATACATATCAGTATTATAGAGGACTATACATAAAGAAAGGAGTGGAATCTGTCCAAGGCGATCAGTCATTGTGGAGGTGAATGAAGAGCTGTCATCCGGAGAGACTCAATGATAAAATATGTCCTTGGAAATAAAGCAGTTCCATTGGGAAAGTGGATTGCCTTCTAGCACTAGACAAAAGGATTTTTGCAGATATATTATTATTGCATTCTGACTGTAAGTGTTGGGCGTCGATATTCTATTAAGCACTTTAAATCAACAATTACAGGGGCTTACTCACTTTAAAAAAATTGAAATTCAGAACCCCCCCCTCCCCCTAAAAAAAAACAAAACAAAAACAAACAACAAAAACAAAACAACAACAAAAAGAAAAACCCATACGTCCAGGCCTTGACATGAATACCGCCCTCGATCGAATGTTCTCTGGAGGACACATTTTTGAAGAGTTGGCAAACAGATGTTTTCCAGCTCATTTATTTTGAACAACAATTACAATGACAAATGACATATAAAAACCCCCCGAAGCAAATGTCTCTTTCTTTTTCTTCTCTTGAGTACATTGTTTGGCATGCCTGTATCGTCTGCCTCCTAGTTGAACACGATGTTTTCTGATCTATCATTGTTCTCTTCAGGGAATCTGGGGGCTCTCTAACAATGTTCTGTTGTCTGCTTTCGTCTCCACTTTCTGCCCCCACCCCTCACCTCCTTTGCCCCCTCCTCTGGGCTCCTGACTCTTTTTTCAGCAGCATTTCTACTGCTACTTCTCGGCTCATTCTTACTGCTGTCTTTCAGCCACACCCCCGATCTTTTAGTAGGAAAGATCTACACCCAGCCTTCTCTGATATGGGCGAAAAAACACGGTGTTCCCAAGTGTAAGTTGCGCACATTAAAGATCCCTTGGTGGTCCAAAATCGATAATAGTAGGATTCGGCCGCAACCCGGACAAAATAAAACATTTCCAACCAAACTGAAAATGTTTAATGTGTCCCGCGCGCTCATAATATGACTTTATGCAGTTCCGAGCGCCGTAAAAAACAAAACACACACACACACACACACACAAGGAATGTCTAGACGTTTTAAGTCGAAGCTTGAGTTTCATGTGCATTTGTCCTGTAGGCTTACAAGGTTAGGGATACAAGTGTTTGCTTATAATGTATGTATTGTTACGCTGAAATATAATGTTTACGGAGCCCTTCATCTACGCATTAGACAATTTCAGTATACACACATAGAGAAAGAGACAGACATATAGACACACACACACACACACACACACAC
>NW_004798930.1:29261-40657 GCF_000002075.1 Aplysia californica | reverse complement strand
AGAGAGAGAGAGAGAGAGAGAGAAAGCGAGAAAGAGACAGACAGACAGACAGACAAAGAGACAGACAGAGACAGAGAGAGAAAGGGGAGCGAAGTGGGGATAGATGATAGACAGATAGATAGATAGATAGGTAGATAGATAGATAGATAGATAGATAGATAGATAGATAGATAGATAGATAGAGAGATAGATAGATAGATAGATAGATAGATAGATAAGTAGATACAGAAAAGCAGAAATAAAGAAATAGAGAACGAGAGCGAGAGCAAGTTCAAAAATGTGTTCTTGGTAAAAGTAACACGTCAGATCTATTCCCAATACGTTGAAGTAGCCAATCCGATATTAAGCCAAAAATCAATTATTTTTGCCAAACATCGTATTTTTTCCTCTGAATATTCCCCGTGGTGTACCTTAAGGCCAGCGCGGATTTCGGGGAATATTCAGGGAAAAAAATACACATTTTTGAAACACGCTGTCAATCATTTTAGTAGGTACCCCGTCTTTCAAATTACATGCAAATTTCAGAAGTAATGAAAACTTTTGCTTTGTTGATCCGTTGATTTTCTACCCTTACTACCAAAACAATCTAGATCTAGTAGATCTTCTGCTAACTAGTAATTCAGCTCGGAGGTCAAACTAAACTTTCGTCGAGTCAAGGACACACACTTCTGTTTATTTATAGCTCCAACGTTTTTCCCATTCGCACAGAAAGCTTTCAATTCCAGGATGCAACATCTGCGTGTTTTGTCACCCGCGGACAACACATCTCCGGGTTTTCGTGAGCGAATGTCACTTGAAAAAGAGGAAGAATAACTGAAATTCTTCTGCTTTGACAATGTTTCAACTGATATTCTGAGCAGGTAAGAGTATATTTCATTCACTGGTGTTTATTTTGAACTTGTATAGCCTAATACGATCGTAAGTCGTAATATCAGCTGCTTGCTGACCTCTAAGTTAGTGCAAGTCTAGTAATGGCCCACTAAAATTAGGATTAGGACACACTACTTGGTCTGGCTTGTTATACGAACAGCATTGGCAATATTCAGTAGATCTAGTTCAATTCATGAGCTGAATGTTGGAATTACTTTAGTTCAGGGAGAACTGATGAAGAGTAGGAGCAAGTTTTGAAAGGGAGCATGGTGTGTGCATTTTCGGAACAAGTAGCCTTGTCACAGTGCGAAAGCTGTGAGTTTGTGGACCACTCGCAAAGCCATAATATGCGCTTTGACCTGCTTTGACATTTTATCTATCGACTGACCAAAAAGAACAGACAAGGTCTTAACCACATAATGCCACATTCCCTCACTTTTACAGTCTACAGTGGTCGTGGATAATTCTCTTTTCTCTATGACTTGACTATGCTTAGTTTGGGGCTAGATCTATTAATAGATTCCGGCCAATTTCTATAGCCAGTTTGAAGTTTCCAGTTTTCCTTCAATTGTTTTCGTACCGGTATATTATAGATCTAGAATCTAGCTATCACTGGAGCTGGAAAAAATAAATTTAAAAATAAAAGCTGAAAATCTTCAGTTCCGGACTGTAGACACAAGTAGATAAGATTATGTCTCATAAACTTGTGTGCTCTGTTTTGAACGTATATCAAATTACAAGTGTGTTAAACTGCTGCTCATCGCAGGGTTAGATCATGAATATAGATTCTATAGGCCCTACAATCGCAATTTGTAATTGACCGTGCTATAATCTTACAGTAGTTCAATGGTAACATTCGGCATTTATTTGTAATGTGGTATTATATTGAACTATATTTTGGTATACTCCCTTACACCACAATTCATGGCGATCGCACCCAATTCCTTCTTATTCTTATTCTGTTTTGTGTTTTTTTCGGGGAGTTGGGGGGGGGGGGATTCAAATTAATAGCAAAACGATGTTCAAGAAATTTGTAGGTATACCGAATTAATATTTTGTAATGAGTTCTCTCAGTATTCTTTAGGTACTCCAACATTGGTGCCATTATGATACATTACGTAGTAGTGATTTGTTGCCAAATTCTTTTCTCTCTAACGGTTATTTTTGTTTTGTTTTACCAACAAATTGCTAACTCACTAATCAGCTTGTGTATTTTCCCAGCTTTGCTAATCTGTGAAGGCCCAGCTGACTACTGATAAGTTTGACTCATGACTGTAAATCCACAAGACTGAATGTCAGGAAAACTACAGTGGTCCGTTTAGGTAAAGAAAGCGAAGGTGTCCTATATGGGGTTGCTCACTCTAGTACAAGATGAGGAACATCTCACTCATTGGTGATGGAGATTCAAAATCATTCCCCTGTATTGGCCCTCAACCCCTATATTCCATACTCATTAAGAAGGTGGCGTGTGTCAACCAATGTGGCAAAACAGTAAGTCAAAATTGATTTTGATTCTTACGTGTCATGAGAAATCAGAGTGATTTGTTTCAGATACCCGATATCTCTCTCAGAAAAACGCCTCACTTATACTAACTAAGGCTATACTTATAGAGTGATTAGTGGGGGCTCTCGTGGCCTAGAGGTTAAGGTGTTTGGCCTCTCATTCAAAAGGTCCCGGGTTCGAATCCGGGTAGCGACCGAAAAATTTTCTTCTCTAGATTTGTCTCCTTTCACCTCATTTCCTGCTCTCTAGCAATGTTCTGTCGTCTGCTTTCATCTCCTCTTTCTGCCCCCACCCCCTCACCTCCTTTGCCCCCTCCTCTGGGCTCCTGATTCTTTCTGCAGCCTTTCTACTGCTACTCCTTCGCCTCTTTTTACTGCTGTCCTTCTGCCACACCCTGATCTTCTGGTAGGAAAGATCTACACCTAGCCTTCTCGGACAAGGGCGAAAAAATCTTGGAGGGCCCATGTGCAAGTTGCGCACGTTAAAGATCCCTTGGTGGCCTAAAATCGATAAGAGTAGGCTTCGGCCGCCACCCGGGCAAAATTCAAAATTTCCTACCAACTGAAAATATTAGGTGTGTCCAGCGCGCTCATATGACCTTATGCAGTTGCGAGCGCCGTAAAACACTTTACAAAAACAAAAAAGAGTGATTAGTTCATTGAAAACAATGTCTTATTCAATTTAAGTGAAGAGAAGTAAAAAGCAAACAATAACTGCTCTTTTATTGATACTTATTTGATTCAGATTAGATTCAGGTTACAGATTAGGCCTAGCATTAGTGGAGATAATACCCCCTTCACCTCCATTCAAACCTATTTAATATGCTCATCAACCGGTAAAAGTACCGTTATTGAAAATGAAATAATAGTTTGATGATAGAAAATTGAATGTTTAGCTTTGCTTTCATTACTTTTGAACTTTGTAAGCCTGTCATTGGTGATTTTGTTGGCTTGAAAAAAATACTTCCACGAATGACAGAATGGTTCTATAAATGAAACCAGTTTTGTATATCATATCATTTCAGTTTCAGCTCTGTACTTTGCGAAATCTGGGATCCATCGAGGACAAGAGAGGTGTAACGCCTGGAGAGAGAGCCTTTGGCGCACTGACTCAGGTACCGTATTTGAGGATAAGAAATTTCACTTGACTATCCCCTAATTTTCAAAGTCCCATCAATCAACAATTATTGTTCCATACCCCACAAGCGAAACTTAGCTCATTTGTGACCTATATGATGGATGTTTTTTGTTTTTTTATGGAGAAGGAAGCAAGTTCTCCTGAGACCTACGGTACTTGTCATGCCTTGTGAAGCTCGAGGGCCATGATATTTTGCATTTGGCTTACAGCTTCATTACATGTATTTCATAAAACTAATAGCAGATTCGCATTCATCCATATTTTTTATAATATTTTCAGAAATCTTTTCCCTTTAGAGATAGTAGAAAAACTGGGCCTAATCATATATGCAACCAACCACTAATCTTAGCGCTACTCTTTCTTTGTCCTTGGTGATCAAAATCAACAGCTGTCAGGTGAAGCACAAACTGACTCTGTGTAATAAAGGGGTTGATGCCTATCGTTTTGTAGGCTCGTGCTTTCTGCTTTCACTCACTCTCAGACTCACTACTCAGAGAAGTGTATCAGTGCAGAAAGGGAGATTATCACTAGGCCCAAGGCTAGGCGCACACAGTTGCTGAGTCGCTGGTGTGTAGTGTGCACTGTATAGACTGTGCACGCAGCACCTCTGGTGGCCAAGAGTGAAGGGGTTGTGAGGAAAATTAACATTAGTAGGCTTCATTTCAGGGTGGGGGCAAATAATAGCCTATGTTTATAAAGGCATTCCTTTTCGTGCTTTGGAAAAACCTGGTGGAAAGCTGGGCTAGTAAAACAGGGTGGCAGTTTTGCAGGGTTTGAGTGTATAAATAACTCCCTGCTGCTTAGAGTGTTAAATGTTTTTTTTGGTCTGCAATTACAATTTTGCCATTGAATCGGATATTAATTTCTGTTTGCAGAGGATAATAACAACACCTAAATCCTTATTCTTATGGATTTTTTCCTGATTTTTTTTTCTCTTCTATTCTTTTCAACCAGGAGAAGATTGGATGTCTCCAGTCCTATTACACAAAACCACTGGGGTCGTTCAACTCTTTCCACTGCTAAAAATGTAAGACGCAGTTATGGCCACGTTGCTGCACAGCACCAGCACAGGTGGAGACCCACATCATGACAGATGCCCACTTACTGGTGAAAACAACTGGTGCTTTTACATTATAACATAGGTCAAATACAGAAGTCTCAAAATCACGCATCCGTAGAATCTTTATCTTTTAAAAATATCCTTCAAACTACAGATCCCTCGAACTGCGGATGCCTCGAACTACCGAGGCCAGTTCCAACGAATTCGAGCTATCTGTGTTATACTGTACTTTTACCAAAGGATTTACAGCCAAGGAATTACAGCACTATCACACAAGGGAAGGCTTTCTGCCCTCCTCAAACCCCCTCATTTATGAAGCCTGTGCGTCACAGATGAGCTAATGGAAATTAAGTATGTGCCTGGCGTGACACAAAAACAGAATGGGAGTTTCCATATGTTCACCCCTGGTTGAAGCAGTGCGTGCCCTAAGACGGTCTTTTTGACCAAACCAAGAGTAGAAGCAGCTTTTGCTATCATTACTGCAGACTGGAAGTTGGGGGCCCTAGTGTTGATAGGGGCTTTAAATCTATACCATAATAGAAACTTAGAACAGGTTCATAAAAAAAAGAAATATTTGAAATTTGAATAATAAAACAGTAGACCCATGGCATCTGTCTATGGCTCTGTGACATTATGGGTCGTGCCAGGCTGAACCTTGTGGAAGAACTGGTTTTTATTTTGGATGCATTCACGATTGTCAACAAAAAAATGTCGCACATTTGCCCAAATAATTGTCGATTTTTGGGGGGTTTTGCTAGCTATTCATGCAAAAATGTGTGTGTGTGTGCCTAGAGAAAAGCCTCAGTCGTCGACAAAGCTATGTATTTTTGAGCAACGGGGTGAAACGGTCAAAAAGGTCATACCTGGTCAAATATGTGGCTCAATTAGAAAACACACGTTTAACCATTTCTTAATAACATATTCTATAATACTTTAAGTCTTGATATTTTAAAATAATGTTTTTTTGCAACATTTTGCTAGAAATTGGAGCAGTATACTAAGGTTAAAGCCGTTTTTCTCCAAACTCTGCTTTTACACTTTTACACCATGTGGTACAAAATTTGGCATATTTATCTTCAAACTACTCAAGATAGTTGAACAAATTAAAGATCAGTGTGTTCAGCATTGCATTTCCCTATCTTTATATCCAAAATTTCCTACAGCTGGGATCTTTCTCCTGGCGCGCGCGCGCACACACACACACACACACACACACACACACACACACACACACACACACACACACACACACACATTGATATTCTAACATTAACTCGCAGTTTGGTTTTCATCAACTGGTTTGCTATTTGATCAGTCGATATGAATGTCGAGAGGGTTTTTTGAGGAAAACATCTTAAGAAACACCGTTATAGGCGGTGTCCATTGACATCATCGGTTCGGTTCGGTTTTATCGGTTTTTGTCCGTTTGGAGCTTACCGGATTGTCCTCTACAGGAGAGGCAAAACCGACAAAACCGATGATGACGTGTTTGTTTTTATTGCCGCTAGTCGGGTTATCCGCTCGAACAGATAGTCTATCTGTATGTAGTGTGTACTGAAACCGCCAGAAACCGAACCCAACCGAAGCGAACCGAACCAAACCGAACTGAACCTCCAATGGGCACGGCCTATGGTCTATATCAGTAGTCATTGTTAGTACACTTTTCCGACTAAAGAAAAAGGACGAATGATGCAAAATTGTCAAGTGTTCGAATTCAATTGAAAGGGATTAGACTTTTTGTTGTTCTCGATTATCTTTGTTCATGACCGTACGTCTTCCGCCTCCCCATGCTACTGCACATTAGTATTCCGTGACATCGTGGGAAATCAGAGCTCGTCAAAATAGTGAAATCGAAGAAACCAAGTGTTTCCCGCCTGGCTGGCCATTTCTTATAAAGCAGTATTTTTTTTTTAACTCAGCACTTTGTACGTTCATTTCAGAACATACTCATGCATGGGTTTTACTTTTCAAAAGACCGTCGATATAAGGGACCAAAAAGAAAATGTGCAGTTTCCAAGGACGCTCAAGCTTTGGAAGTCACCAAACTTTGGGTTCGTCCACAGAGAAAGCTTCAAGCGATAGACATATTTTAGCGCCAGAAGTCTACCACGAAAAGTTGGTCACTTATTCTCTTGTGGTACACATAGAAAACGCCGTACTTTCCCCCCACACTAACTTGTCCTGCCTCGCTAGAACAATCGCGCTGATCTTAAAGAATTGAAATTGAATTCTTTTCTGGCGTTGAAGTCGCCTGATACGGGAGTGCACAGTGCTTTGTTGTGTTTAGTGGCCTAAGTGCTTGCAAACAATGAATGTTGACACACCAATAACTGCCGTTTTTAAAAGGCCCACAATATAGGATAAACGGCGAAAAGACCATACCAACAGAAACGTTGTAGATTATATAGATGCTGCATGGAAAGACATCAGCAAAGAAATGAATATTGAAGATAAACTATGCACGCCATCTCTCTCTCTCTCTCCCCCCCTCTCTCTCTCTCTCTCTCTCTCTCTCTCTCTCTCGCTCTCTCTCTCTCTCTGTGAATCTGTCTGTCTCTCCCCCCCTCTCTCTTTCTCTCATTTTAAAAAATGTCATAGGGGAGCACTATGGGGGAGCAAAGAATACACCTGCCGTGATACTGCGTGTCGTAAGAGGCGACTAAAAGTGCATAGGTCTGGTCGCCCGAAAAGTGCCAGTTTTCTACCCAAAACTACCCATTCCAGTAAAAAACAGTAAGTTACAGAAACGCGGAAAAACACAGCAAAGGTGGCCTATACCCTGGTGCAGGGTGAGAAAGGCAATGATGATGATGATATATTTTTTACTAGTACTGATAAAACACTACACTTAAAGACAGTATTGGGCATTTTTTCTTTAAAACAATCCTTTAGCCTATTGAGCTCTGGTAAGCCTACAGCTACACCCAACAGAGCTAGGCTAGTTCACGACTACTGTGTATTTATAGGCTTCCTACTACCTTACTACATCATGTACAGTAAAGGCAGACAGTGCGTATAGCACAAAAACGCAGACACAACCGTCAGCTGGTCCCGTACATTGCCGATGAATAGGATAAAGCCGTTCAGGCATCTTTGTTTATTTCTTGTGAACTGTATTATATTAGCAAAGTACGAGGTAAATAGATCTCTGACACTTTTGGCATCATTGCTAGGCCTACCGGTGCGGTTCCAAACCACGCCTGTGCCTGGAATTAAAACATCTGTGAAGTTTCGCTCCATACCATCTCCGTCTAACATGGTGTTGTGAAAGACACAGACACACTTTACGATGGAGTCTACTCGTTCAATCCTTGTTTCAATGGGCTTGTTGAGAAGGCGCCACACTGAAGAGAAAATCCCAAAAGCGCATTCCACAGTTTTTCTGCATTTGGACAATCGCTTGTTGAAATTTTCTTGCTCATATGCCAAGCAAGTGCCACTGAATAATTTTAGCAAAAAGGGCAATAAGAGATATGTTTCATCTGCCACAAAGACAAAAGGAGCTATCACCATTGTTTGGGGCAATATACAGGCTCAAGAAAATTACATTTTCCAGACTCCAGAGCACGGTCGAAACCAGAGACTTAAAAAGTTCCCCCATCACTTTATTTGCCATGCCCTCCCACATCAATAGTGAGAGATTTGTAATTGGCATCTACAATGGCCTGCAAAACCACCGAGAAATACTTATTGTAATTGTGAGACATGGATCCTTAATTAAACAACCAAAACAACTTGACCATAAATAACGTTTCTACGCACTTTCAATGCAAACGATTCCAATGAACTGTTAAGAAAAATTACTTTTTTATCCCCAAAACTTCAAGCAGAAGTGTGAACAATATAACGCTTTTTGTAATCATCATCATCATCGTCATCATCATCATCATCATCATCATTCATCATCATCATCATCATCATCATCACAATTTATAATTTTCTACACCAACATGCTTGTCTGATTAGAATAAAACAGTTAATTGAAAGTACTAGCAGAATTCTATATCACAGTATTTATTATATAGTTTGTTTTCGTGTTTCGTGAAAGTAACAGGCTGCTTACTCACCTCAGGGTAATCACAAGCCTTTCTTCAGGTAAAATAAGCACGTGCCAGTTATACCATCTTTTGATTAGTCGTGGGCTAATTTTCTCCAAAATGCAATAGCATGTAGCAAGGCTTATTCTGGTGTACATGTGAAATCTATCAGGATGTTCCTTCAACTGGCTAAAGAGATGACGGTATTCATACAGTGCTGAACACTCTTTATTGATTTTATTTACACCTATTCTTCACTTTTTTCTTGTAAGAAGCAGTTTCGGCAAAAAGCTAGCCAATAAAAAGATATCGACTTTTGTAGACGCCATGCAAACTACTAGATTCTCCCGCGTCCCCTAAGTGCACCACACATTGACCCGGCGCTTGGATTAAAGGCGCCAGACTTCTGGCATTAGCTGCCTAGCGCTTGAATCTTTCTCTATGGGACGGTCATTTTCTCGCTAATTTTAATAATAATAATAGTAACAATATGAATAATAATAATAATAACAACAATAACAAAAAACAACAATAATGATGATGATGATAATAATAATAATAATAATAATAATAATAATAATAATAATAATAATAATAAAAAGAAGAAGAAGAAGAAGAAGAAGAAGAAGAAGAAGAAGAAGAAGAAGAAGAAAAAGAAGAAGAGGAATAAGAACAAGAATAAGAATAAGAATAACGTCGGCCTTGTGATAAAACCGGCTAACCCCAGCGAGGTAAATTTTACAGGAGAAGGAAAAAACTGTTTTATTTCAAAACAAAGGTGTCTAACGATAAATCAATGCTTTAAACAGTTATAAAAACACTTTACCGAAAAACTGTAGACCTTTTTTTTCTTTAAAAATCGCTTTTAATGAAACTGCATGGGTTAGACGGTTATGTCGCTCAAATTTTCCCCGATAAAACCGACCAACCCTCAATTTTGTCGGTTGGCCGGTTTTATCAGGAAGCCACTGCTGGCCTCGAGTTTGGTTGAGTGCAGCCAAGCCACACTTGATTGTAACGTATTTCATCAGTTCTTCAATCGTCGTGATCTTTTGTAGAAGAAGAAGAAGAAGAAGAAGAAGAAGAAGAAGAAGAAGAAGAAGAAGAAGAAGAAGAAGAAGAAGAAGAAGAAGAAGAAGAAGAAGAAGAAGAAGAAGAAGAAGGTTGAGGAGGAGGAGGAGGAGGAGGAGGAGGAGGAGGAGGAGGAGGAGGAGGAGGAGGAGGAGGAGGAGGAGGAGGAGGAGGAGGGGGAGGAGGAGGAGGAGGAGGAGGAGGAGGAAGATGGTGAGGAGAAAAAAGGAGGAGGAGGAGGAGTAAAAAAGAAGAGGAGGAGGAAGATATTACTGCTACCAACATACTATCAGCTGCTGCCATTTCAGTGCTACGGAGTCAATTCTGGCAAAAACAGCAGTCACAAATTGGAACATTTAATAGAAGTAGAAGAAGCAGAACACAGGAATGGGTATATTAATTATATTTGAAGTAGAAGAACAGGAGGTTCGAATGGTAAAGGGGAGCAGCTACAGCAACAACAACAAAAACAACAACCACAACAACAAAAACAAAAACAAAAACAAAAGTAGTAGCTGTAGCATCAGCAGGCCTTTAGAATCGATGACAGTGTCTGACACGGTACTATTGGCACTGGGTGGCCTTTCAAATGCCTGGAAAAAAGTAATACTAAGAAAGAAATGAAAGCAGAAAGCCACAGAGAAGCTCTGCTACCTCAGCAATGGTTTGAGTGAAGTTGGCTTCATAATAGTATATTATTATTATACAAAAAGACTTTGTAGGTATCAAAGAATGCGCCAACTTTCTTCAAGGTGCGTGGCTTGACAACTACTACTTTATTGAGTTTTCTCGAAGATAGAAGAGCATGTCTGTCTCACTCTGTGCCCTGTGGCTATAACAAGGCAATACGACAAAAGTTACCATTGTTTGAAAGACTCAACAATAATCGAATTTGACTTGATCGCTTTCAAAACGTCTTACTGAGGCAAAGTTTCATGGTAATTGTGGTAGCATCGTGGTAGGACCGCCTTCAACTCCAGTAGAAGTTTAAACTGGTTGGCAGTTATCTTCAATCTGTCTTGCAGAGAGGTCCAGCAGTAACCGTCGTACATTGGGTGTTCAGCTTTTTTGGTCCTTGCAGCGCCTGCCATCCATTCTCAAAGTTCAGCTTGTACTGAATTTAAAAGTATGGAGTGCACTTTGAAGCCTGCAAGTCAGTGACAGTAGGATCGCCTGCTTTTCTCCCTGGATGGATTGTTTAGTGCTCTCCGACCTTTGCGAAATCTTTGAAAAATCTGTGGCCCAGGTACATAACTTCATAGGACCTGGGGATGCGTCTGGCTTGGAGCACGATGTTCACGTAGTCCATTGGGATGTACATCAGTGCGTTTTGGAGCCATCGCTCAATAGTGGCCCTTGGTGAGAATTTCTGCTCAACTGTGATGTCAAGCTCTTTGGCCACCGAGGTCATTGCACTCACCAGGGTGGCATTTCTGTTTTAGTAGTTGCACCAATCACTGCAGATGATGAATTGGTTGAAGTCAGTCACTTTCAATCTAAGGTAGTGAGTCAAACATGATGAAAACTGTTTGAGTTCAGACCACCTTCACTTTCATTCAGGACATATCATCTGGCGTCTCTGGTGGCAAGATACTAAATCGTAAAATTATGTACAACCAGTTTTGGCGGGTGTCAGTGATGGTGCCAGGAGGACGCGCTGGGTCTTCATACAAAGGACACACACTTTGTTCTGGGTTCAGTGCAGCCTCCCTGTCCT
>NW_004798930.1:22957-27510 GCF_000002075.1 Aplysia californica | reverse complement strand
CGGTAACGTAGCACGTGGCCCCTCATTGTTAGCGCGACAAAAACAGCCAACCCTCATTCCCTCCCTCGCAGGTGGGATAGTCGGAATTATCGGGCTAAAATCCGATGGGTGCCGGGTTATACGGTTTTATTTCTGATGTTTTAAAGGCATTTCTACACAGAATTATGATCTGTCTTTGAGTGAGCATATGAAATGGACAATTTACTATCGGTAGGGCCAATAACATTTTTTGAAATTTTGTGGGTTAGTCGGTTTTATCACTAGGCCGACGATAAGGTATGTGTTTAACTCAACGTCTTGCAAACCCTGTAAACCTAGCCTATTTTAAAAACTCCGATCTTTCTATTAACAGGCATGCTAAGGCGACGTCTTTTGAAGGGACACTACACTGGAAAGCAAGCATGATATCCTGTTTTATGGACGATCCTTTCTTTGTTCGCGATACCGGCCTTTTTCCAGGATCCTTGCTATCATTTTAGGATAGAGGAATGCTGGGTAATGTGATACCACTATGTGAGGAAAAAATACAACAATGTGAAAAGTTAAAGAAAAAAAAACCCAACACCCGCCGCAAAGACGCCATCATATATATAATGTACAAATAAGCCTTGTTGATGATAACATCACTTTGGGTTTCCATTTTTTTGGGCAGTTGTTGTTGTTGTCGTTGTCGTTGTCGTTATTGCTGATGTATGCACTGTATACTTCGATGGAAGTTGAGATTTTTTCAAAATGCTATCAGTTGTGCAAGGGTAATATTAATCTTATAGATTGTAAATAACATATAAATGCTGTTGCAAGAACTCTCAAGCTTTGAAAATCACCAAACTTCGGGGGCCATTTTCTCCCTAATTATACCTCTGATACCAGGCGACCCCCCACCTCATTTAATCACAAATCTCGACTTCTAAAAAGAAAAAAACCGGATATTTTTCTATTGGCAGCTAGGCAAAATGAAAAAGCTTTAAGACGACACCAAGGACAAATTTGTTTCGAGCGCCTGATTCATCGGGTTTTGTGCGGCGCCCCGTTTCAAGCGTGCCACAGGGCAGGCGGCAGGCAGCCATAGCAGCGTTCCTGTGACAGGGAATATCGTGGTAACAGTAGCCTTAACGTGAATGTATGTATGAAAATGGTGAAATGGTATAGGTTCAACGCCACTATCAAAACTTTTAGGTTATTTAAGGGGCGGGACCTCCTAGTTTAACGTCCGTCTCCGATAGGACCGAGCCAAGTAGGAAGTTCGTGTAAAGTTCCCTTCCCAAGGACACAACGTCGGACCAAACTGAGGCTTGAACTCCCGAACTCGCAATCTCACGATTATATGTATGTATGTATGTATGTATGTATGTCATGTATGTCATGTAAGTATGTATGTACGTATGTGTGTGTGTGTGTGTGTGTGTAAGTGTGTGTGTGTGTATGAGTAGGTGTGTGTGTGTGTGTGTGTGTATGTGTGTGTGTGTGTGTGTGTGTGTGTGTGTATGTACGTGTGTATGTGTGTGTTTGTCAGGGTGTGTGTGTTTGTGAGAGTGTGTTTATGACAGAGACAGACAGACAGACAAACAGACATACAGACAGATAAACCAACATCACAGAGATAGATAGATAGATAGATTGATAGATAGAGAATGGGAGACTATGATGATACCAATAACTCTTAACTCTATTTGACCAGTGCCGGATTAAGACCCAGCTGGCCCCAAGGCACGCTTCCCTGAGTGGCCTGAAAAAGTTAGATATGGTGCAACCCCCCCCCCCTCCTTTAACACACACACACACACACACACACACACACACACACACACACACACACACAAACACACTCAGCGCGCGCGTGCAAATTCAAATCTACACGCACATCACACACATGCACGGTCTGTGCGTGTGTCTGTCTGTCAGCCAGTCCAAAGTATTACATTATGGAATATGGACAAAATACCAGTAAGATAATGTAACTAAGGTCTCACAACAATAAAATTATGCTTTATTATTTCTTACCTAGATTGCCACTCTGCGTGCTTTTGCAACAGCGAATTCATCAACGACTTTGTTAATGTCGACGTTGTGCAGTAAATCGCTTTCAATTGAAAGAAGTGCTAGCATCCCTAGCCGCTGCTGCGACATGGTTGAACGCTTAACGTCTTTAATGCGTTTCAATTGCGAAAATGAACGTTTGCCAGTGCAATTAGTTGACATTAGAGACAGATGAGACAGATACATCCGCAATGCTATCTCGCTGTCTGGAAAAGCTGAGTGGACACCAGTGGTATGCAAGAATTTGAAAATGCTCTGAACGCTTCCAGTTGTATTATCCGGATGTACTTGCTCTTTCATCCAACATAGGCACAGTCTAAGTTCCATTGGAAAGTTAGGAGAGCGGTCATGTGGATAGACATTAACAAGTGCTGATGTTGCAGCATAGATGTCTTCAGCTGACATTGAATTATACTCTGTTAAAACACCAAACCGCTGCACTACTGTTGAATAGGCGTCAATTCGTCTGCATAGGGCACTTTTCAGTTGGTCCATGATAACCAAGAATGTATTCACTTTGAATTTCTCGTGACCCGATATTTCAACCATCACACTTGCGGCATCTCCGTCATCTACTGTTTCCTGTGTACACGAGCTCTCCGACTGTCTGATATTTATGTGCTGCTTCCACATCGGTCACTTGCCTTGTCATGGTAAAGTCAAACTTTTCTCGACACTCATCTGTATATGTGTCTAAACTTTTTAACAATCCAATGGCTGGGCTTGGTTCAATAGTTGAACTTTGTAGCAGTTTACTGCATCAATTGAAACGATGTAAAATGTCATTCCAAAGTTCACACATGAAAGCAACTTCAATGGTGTCCATATAACTTGCAAGTGCGCCAGCTTCGTGCTTCGTGCTTCGTGAGACCATTCTGGTCAATATCTTCTGCAATCTCTTGTTGATCACTTTGGAGTTCGTGTTCTACTACTGACCGAGATCAGAATGCGGTCATACTGCATGGCCATTGTCAAAATAAAAGATCTTCAGTTGCAGCCAAAGCTGCAGTCTAAAAGACCTTCTCCCACTCGCCTGTCTTTTTCTCACCCCCCCTCCCCTGCCCCCAATCCCACCAACTCTCACTTTCCCGTTGTGTTTCTTCATTTTCCTGTTAGTATGAAGGAAGAAAGATTTGTTAGCGTAATTTAATACCTAGTTATACCGACATGTGAATAGCATTAGTATTGAAAATAACTATTTGGCCCACCGTTGCTACGGCTAGCAATATGTAAGTCATAAGTCATAAGTCACAAGACATTTGTAAAGCGCCCACTCCAGAAGATCTGCTCTGAGGTGCTACAATTTGGACCCGTTGAATATTTTCTGGAACAGAAATGTCTTGACGTGTAGTTTCAAAGAATCCACAGTCTCAACATTTCTTATTGTTGCCGGCAGTTCGTTCCATAAAGATGGGGCTGAAACACTGAATGCCCGATTTCCGATTTTTGTTTTGGCATTTCTAGTTGACAATCTTATGTCTTTACTCTGTCTTGTGTTTCTGAAGGATGCTTGCTCATTTATGAGTTCTGTGAGATAGGAAGTCCAATTTCGTGGATTGCTTCAAAAGCTAACAGTAGGATATTTAGGCCAACCTCACAAGCAACAGTTAAGTCCCGAGTTCCGGGGAGGGGGAGTTGTGGGGGGAAAAAGGTTTGGGCCTAAAAGAGGGGATGCCATTAAAATTTTTATAAACACTGCGCAACTAGACTTAGACTAGATTTATCTAGATATAGGTCTATTCTACGTTTAATAGTATTCAATAGGAATCTGGACACTAATTTTGTACGGTTTCAATTTTGCTTTAAAAAAAACAAACTAGCACAAAAAATAACTTTTTACATGTATAATGTTGGCATCCATCCCTTCCTGTCCCTTCCCTTGTTTAAAATATCTAGGCCTAATAATACATGTCTGAATTATTATACAGATAGCCTACCTTGATTTTTATTTATATCTGGGGTTTTGTAAGCACAGTTCACCTTTCACCTCATGTGCACTTAGGAAACTGTTGAATTTGGCAGAAATTAGGCGAGAAATGTAGCATTCGCAGGCTTTTGATTCAAGTAGGGCCACAACTTTGGAACTGTTATCTGGGTTGCCAGGTATCTGGTGACTTTAGAGGTCTAAGATGCTTTATTTGGAACCCACTGTCAGTGATTCAGTTTTATTTTAGAAAAAAAGTGGCCTAGACAGAGGCCAAACAAAATGTCACAGCACTTTCTGAACTAGGCATAGGACTAATAACCCAGTCGGAATCTGGCTTGAGCTAGCTTAGGGCTATTCTAGTTGTGGCCTTCCTGACTGGCCTTGCTTCGGCCTGACCAAAACGGTAAAAACAAAACCCCGAAAAATTGTGGCCTTGTTGTACCCTGTCTCTGGCCTGTTTGTGGCCTATTTTTTAGAGTGGCCCCAAGACAATTGCCTTGTTTGCTTAATGGTTAATCCGGCACCGTATTTTCCCCAAAATAATAACCGACGAGCACTCGATTCCACCACGTTGTGATATTGCTACAAA
>NW_004798930.1:21112-22004 GCF_000002075.1 Aplysia californica | reverse complement strand
CCCCTCACACCACCCCCACCCTCCACCCTCTTCCTAACCACTCCTACCCCTACCTTCACCACAGCCACCCACATTCCCGACCACCTACCTGCGAAACCTCCTCCTCCTCCCCCCCCCAACCCCCCTAATTGTCTTCCCTAAACAATAAGGCAACAGCCCGCTGCTACCTGACTGTTGTAGTCTCACGACATGGTGGAATCAGGTCCTCGTCAATAAATTAGTATTTAGGGGCAAATAGAGTTATTGTTATATTCTTAAAGCTTGCTCATATGTGTTGCTTCTGATAAAAAAAATAGCTTGAAGAGAAGTCGAGATATTTTCGATTGAAGGAAGTTTTAGTTGCCTGGTTCCAGAGTTAGTTAGAGTTATTGAGAAAACGGCGGCCAAAAATTTGAATTTAATGAATACGAAAAAATGAGTGCCCATGGAAACTGCAATTAAATGTATAACTTTCATGTGCTTTTGATCAACGTTTTTGAATAACTTCCATATATATATATTGATATATGATTTTAGATGGACGTAAAAGATGTTGAACCAATTTAAAAAAAAAAATTGATAAAAATTGTCCAAAGGTTGGGAAAATGTCGGTTTCTTCGATTTCTTTTTTTTCGAAGAGCACCTGTTTTTCCGACGAAGCCACACAACGACACCCTGACCTCAAGGTGAACCAGGATGTTGCGGCAAGGACCAACGGGTGGAGTGGAAGGGGTTGGGGAGGGTGGGTGGGAGTGGAGTGGAAAAGGTCAACCGTCGCTATTTACAGCACACCTCTCGCTTCTTCTATGAAATTTGATACAAAAGCGACCCGGGTGTCAGCAACTGTGTGTGTGCGTGTGTAAGAGAGAGAGAGAGAGAGAGAGAGAGAGAGAGAGAGAGAGAGAGAGAGAGA
>NW_004798930.1:16698-19561 GCF_000002075.1 Aplysia californica | reverse complement strand
GGGGGGATGGGAGCAGAGAGTGGAGACGAAAGCAGGAAAGGAGGTGAAAGGAGACAATTCGGAGAAGAAAAATTTCCGTCGCTATCTGGACTCGTACCCAGGACCTATTCAATGAGAGGCGAACCCCTTCCTAACCAAAACAAGAACAACAACTTTTTCCTCCTGCTACACGCCATTTTCTACTATTGATGTTGTCTGACCGTCGGGTACAAGTGGCGGTATGGGCGGCACAGCCGGTAAAAAATCGTTGGGTCGGGTCTGACCGTCGGGCCCAACACCGGTGAGGATCTAGCCCTAAAGGTGCGTATGTGTGGTCTTCTGAAAGAGTCAGTTTGCGGAGGGCCAGCTACCCAACCCAGTAAAAACAGCCAGTTAGAGAAATACGGACAAACACGGCTTTTTATGTTTCGATCTTGAGAGATGGAGGAGCTTCTGCTTTAGCAGGAACAAGAAGGACAGCGGACAAAGCCGAAAGGACTCCCACGACCTGAAACCTTCTTAGTCTAACAAGTCTCCTGATTGCATCGTGGAACGTTCGCACCATGTATGAAGCAGGAAAGAGTTCTCAAGTATTACAAGAGATGAAGAGACACAAGCTGCAAAAACTAAGAGTTAGCTAAACCCATTGGATACAGTCTGGACAGAAGTAGCTCAGCTCGCGGGAACTAATATTGTATTCTGGGAGGGAAGACAAGCATCATGCGGAAGGAGTGGGAATCATAGTAAGTACGCACAGAAGTCACTTAGAGGATGGGAACCACAGTGGGAGAAGATCATCATTGCTTCATTCATTACCAGGAGCAAGAGCATCAATAAGAATGTAGTCCAGATCTACGCCCCAACAAATGATGTTTTAGATGAAGACAAGGATGCCTTTACAGCCGGCTTCAGGGGGTCATTGACAAGCTACCAAAGAAGGATGCCAACATAAAAAATGGGAGATGCCAATTCCAAGATAGGTCAGTACGACACATGTTACGAGGGAATTATGGCTTGGGACAAATGAATGAGAACGGTGAGCGATTTCAACAGTTTTGTCCTAGGAGGCTCTGTTTTTCCCCACAAGAGGATTCACAAGGCTACCTGGGTATCGCCAGATGGAGTGACAGAGAACCAGATGGATCATTTTTGTATCTCTCGTAGGTTCATGCGTTCACTGAAAGATGTCATAGTTCAGAGAGGGGCAGATGTTGGATCGGATCATTATATTATGCAGTTGGCAAAACTCAAGCTTCGACTCAAAAAGCACGGAACCAGCACAGGAACCAAAAGAACGAAGTTCCAAGTAAGTCTTTTGGATGGAGACAAGAAAGAGGAGTTTTAGCTGCAGCGGAGGAACAGATTTCAACCTCTAGACAAGGTCATAGAAGTCTTTACATCAACATGTCTAGAGGTACTCGTTGAGACGAAAATGCTGCACAATGAATGGATTAGCCAACACTCATTGGATTTAATTAGGATTAGAAGACAACTGAAGGCAGAAGAGAATGCAAGTAGAACTAAAGGATCAAGAGCGGATGCATTGAAGCAGTACAGGGCAACAGCTAAGGATGTCAAGAAATCACTTTAAATAGACAAGGAGGAATTCACGAACAGGCTGGCAGAGAAAGCAGAGGAAGCAGCGGTAGGGTGTTGTGAATTCCTCCTTGTCTATTTTAAGTGATTTCTTGACATGCGAATCCTTTACCAGACCACAAAGACCCTCTCTGAAAAATATGGGAAACCTGAAGTATAAGTAAAGGATCAAGAGGGGAAAACCATTTTTGGAAAGGAAGCTCAGTCGAAACGATGGGTAGAGCATTTCAACAAACCAACACCGAGTAACCCGCCAAACATCCTGCCAGCAAGAAATGAGTTATCAACCTGCTGTGATTCCCCTTCTAAACAAGAGATTCTGGATGCCATTAAGTAGCTGAACAAAAAATAAAGGTAATGCGGCCGGCCCTGATCAGATTCCACTTGAGGCCCTAAAAGCAGATGCCAATGTGAAGGCATACATCCTACTCCCACTGTTTACTAGTATCGGAAAAGAGAGCAAGTTCCCGAAGGATTGGATAGAAGGACACCTCGTGAAGTTTTCATAAAAAGGGGATAATCTCAACGATTGTAGCAACTACCGAGGGATCACTCCTCTCTCAATACCTGGTAAGGTCTTCAACAGAATCATTCGAGAGAGAATCAAGACTGAAACGGATCCAAGACTACGGGATGCACAGGCTAGTTTCCGGAAAAATCGCTCAACCACCGACCAGATTGCCACCCTGAGGACCATTGTGGAAATTTCAAATCTTGAATTTTATAATTCACTGAAACGAGTATTCTTCTCATTCGAACACACTAGAACACACTTATGGGGCACTTGAAAAAAAGAAGGGAAAAAAGAGGATAAATACGAAAATCATTTGGAAGTTTCAATTCTAGTTTGTTTGTTTGTATTTTGAAAACATCTGAACCTCAAAAAGCCAGGCAACAACTTGCATACAGTGAAATAAGCAAATGTTTGTTTCTGATTTCTGATTTGTGTATCATGATTCTGAATGTGCAGTGCGTAACATTTTCTCTCGTCTGCTGCCGATCGTAAAATTCGGGTCTGCTGAGTCATGAAGGAGTAAATCTTGACCTGTGTGACCTGGGTGCATGTAGCTATTCAAAAACTTCAAATCTTGAATACCATAAAACTCAGATTACAGTGGGACAAACAGATTTACACTCTAAGACCAAAGTATGTAACAGACTGTGATGTAGAATTAATATTATAATGGAATGAAAGGGGGGAGGGAGAGAAACACACACACACACACACACACACACACACACACAGAGAGAGAGAGAGAGAGAGAGAGAGAGAGAGAGAGAGAGAGAC
>NW_004798930.1:11090-15653 GCF_000002075.1 Aplysia californica | reverse complement strand
TGTGTGTGTTTGTGTGTGTTTGTTTGAATGTGTGAATGTGGATGAGTGTATGAGTATGTGTGTTTGTATTTGTATATATCTGTGTGATGGTATGGGCGCCTATGCGTGATTGTGTATACGTATGTATGTATATATTACATGTGTGTATGCATTGTACCAGCCCCCTACCGAAAAAGCTTTAAAAATCCCTTACCAAAATAAAACCAAGCCAAAAAAACAAACTTCCTTTCAAGGAGCGCCATGAGTCAGCACATTCTTCATACAAATCATATCCGCGGTCAGTCGAGCGATGTTTGCATGTGTATGTGTGTGTGTGTGTGTGTGTGTGTGTGTGTGTGTGTGTGTGTGTTTGCGCGCGTTTGTGTGTGTTTATGAATGTGTATGCATTGTGTATGTGAATATGCTATCACCAAACACTCACTTCCAAGGAGCGCCGTGCGCTAGTAAATCCTTCATACAAATCATGTCCGCGTTGAGACGACTGATGTGTGCGTATACAATCTTCTGAGGCTTGGACGCCAGGATCACGTTGGGAAAACACTCAGCCAGCGACGCCACAGCTCTCTTCAGGGACTCTGAAAATATGAAAAACCAAACCATGGGTACGTTTTACCTGAGGTGCACAGCGCCCGTTTGATGCAAAATTTAATTTTTATTTTAAAAATAAAGACAGGGCCGGCCAGGATTTTCCTTCATGGAGGTGCACAAGCTTCCACCCAGGCACAATTTGATCAAAATTATCCCAAAACAGTCATGCTTGATTTTGGAGGGTTTGATCGAAATGTGCTAAAAATAGCAGCTTTTGCCCCACTATGAAAAAAAATATGGCTAGCCCCGACTAAATTCGACTGAATTTGAATGGCGGTGTGCACTGAATATAATGATGGAGCTATGCTCTAACCGAGTAATACCCGGTGTTCACTGCCAATCGAATTTGGTCGAAGTGAGTTGGGGCCAGCCAAATTTTCCCCCGTGCAAGGGAAGAAAGCTATCAATTTTAGCACTAGAGAACGAGCCCGATTCGACTAATAGACTAGGGAAACAAATGCGTTAATTTTGAAGGTCACAATCAAATTTAGTCGGGGGAGGGGGGCAGCCAATTTTCCAATCCTTCACGCTTTGTTGGATTAATGAAGGACCCCCCCCCCCCCCGAAACACAACAAAAAAACAACCAACCCCCCCCAAAAAAACCCACACACACAACAAAAACGAGAAAGCGCCCCCCTCGTTCTCCACGAAAGTTGGTTGGGGGTGGGGGGTGGGGGTAGAGGGAAGCAGGGAAACACTTCAGCAAGTCTACTCATTCTGCTGATCGAAACTTTGTTTCGGATTTTTTAATTTTTTAATTTTTTTTTTTTTTTTTTTTGGGGGGGGGGGGGGGGGGGTTTTTTTTTTTATTTTTTTCGGGGTTCACCCCCCCCTAAGTTAAAACACCGGGCGGGGGCAAAATGGGAACTTTTTTTTTTTTTATTTTTTTGGGGGGGGGGCCCCACCCCAAATTTTCCCCAAATTTTTGGCCCCCCCCGGGGGTCTTTTTGAAAGGGCGCAATGCAGGAAGCCCCCGGGAATTTCCAATTTTCCCCCCCCAATCCCGGAGATCTTACCTTTCATAAGATTACAGCTGAGACCGGCTGAAAGACAGCTGTAAGAAGGCGCCGACGAGTAGTAGAAGAAAGGCTGCAGAAAGAGTCTGGAGCCCAGAGAAGGGGGCCAAAAGTGAGGGGGCAGAAAATGGAGAAGAAAACAGATTACAGAACCGGGTTAGAGGTTAGGGGAAGAGGTGAAAGAAGAAAAATTATTTTAGAGAAGACAATTTTCCGTCACTGTATGGTTTCGAACCCGGGACATCTTTAATGAGAGGCTAACACCGTACCTCTAGACCACGACAACCCCACTGGGTTTTGTTTACGAGAAGTAGGTTTTGTGAAGCAGGTGATTTTGGAAGTTCATCTCGACTGATCCGAAATGTTTTCCTTCTGTCACTGTCTCGGCCCGCCGGCAAAATAATGAAAATATCTGTCGTCGCCAGATCGGATATCAGCCGCTGGAAGTGGAATAGCGAGAGTCAAGGGATCTGGAGGCGGGGGATTAGGTTAGAGGTTAGGGGGGGGGGGGGGAAAGGAGCTGAACGGGCAATCAGGTGTCAACGGTGGGGGAAAGGGTAGAGGGAGTAGGCGACGAGGAGGAAAGATTGGAGGGATTATTGTTTGAGGAGAGAGGGGGCTTGTGGTAAGGGAGGCATGACTTTGAGAGGGACAATGTAAAAAGGTCTTCCACACCTCGCTACCTCAGAGTTACAAAATTCTATCTGCCATGCATGTACGCAGTTTTGAGAATTTTGGCGTAAAAAAGTTTGAGTTTCACAACATGTCAGGGTTTTTTAAATGAAATTCTTTGAATATCTGGATAACGACTCCGATTTTTTTAATAGAGCAGATAGAACATTTGGTTACTTACCTACCTCAAGGCGTTAGTAACTCAAAACGGCCAAACGTGTCAGATAGAACTTTGCAATTCTAAGACAGAACTGTTTTGGAACCTCACTTCCACCGATAGGTAATTGCTTCACTTCTGTCACTGCTGTCTAGAAGTCTGCGTTTGTTACCATGTCGAGACAATCGGGCTTTATTTTGACGTATTTTGCTACCTCAGAATATTGCAATGTTCTATGTGACATTTTTAACCATTTTGAGCTACCAAGACCACGAGCACGGCTGTTAAAATCCCACTGAAAGTCGTCCTTTAGCTTCTGACCGATCCCCGGTCTGACCTCCAGTATGAAGGTAATAAATCAGGGTCAGTCGGCCACTCCCGCGCTAAACAAACGTTACTATAGAGATGCCCGCCGCCATGTCTACGAACACGATTCTGGTAATTTTGTATCACGCTAATCCTAGAAACGAATTCAACTTCTCTTTTTCTCCCGAAATCAAAACAGTTTTATATCACTCGCGTACTTTTAAGTGCAAGCGTTTTTTTTTTCTTGACATTGGAATCTTTTATTATATTTCATTTTGAAATTTGTTATATCATGTGATGTTCACACATAAAGGAGTAGTGAAGCCGATTAAGATCACCAAGATAAGGAGATCAGTATCTTTTAAGAGTTCCTAGAAAAGGGGGTAAAAAATTAGCTGAAAGATCGTTTGCCCACCTTGCTCCATCAGTTTGGAAATACCTTCCCCAACCTTTGAGATGCGCGTGTGATAAGCAAGTAAGTAGATTGTGTGTGTGTGTGTGTGTGTGTGTGTGTGTGTGTGTGTGTGTGTGTGTGTTGCGTGCGTGAATATTGTTCGTACATGCATTTACATATATGTATAGCGCCAAGAGCTGTGTTTATACGGGAGTGGGCGTTATAGAAGTGGTCTTCATTATTATTATTATTATTAAGACAAACTTCAGCAGGTCGGGGCTACTCTGGATACATTTCGCCGAGCAATCGGCCTCCCTCCCCGAGTGATGTTTCATGCTCTCCGTGTGAAATGCAGTAACTCGCTCGGGGAAAACCCGGGGAGCACTTGTGGAGTGTCAGAAATAGCTCGGCGTGCAAGGTTGCATACGTTGCAGAGTGACAGTGACTCACCGACGACATCTGAATGGTAGCCGAGTTAAATTTTATGCTCTGCAGGTTAAGTTATTGCTCGCCGTATAAAAATCTTGCACGAGGAGTCTTGAGTCACATAAGCAAGTGTTTGCTTTGTGGATGGTGAGGCCAAATTTCTCCAGCAGTTCTTGGAAAAACTCTGGAGAGACTCTGAGGAAGTAAGTATGTCACATTTTCAACTTGCAGTTCAGCCATCAGCTTCTCAAACTGTCCATACAGGGGACTTCTTATGGGCCATGGTCAAACCGAACAGGTCTCCCTCCTCCTTCTCCTCTTCCTTCTCTTCTTGCACCACCACAACAGCAAAGGCACCATAATATGTAACATGAAGTACGCATCCATCGTCTGTGTCATATGAGACATGTTGAAGGAATGAGCATAACCATTTTGCCCCCCACTTTATATGTTACTAGCTGGGCCCCCTTTCGATGAAAGGGATGATCGGTGCTTTATTATCAACTAAAAGTCATTGGCCTACTTTATTAACACTCTACTGGAATGGGGAAATAAATCTTGAGAGATGCAAGAAATTAGAAGGTCTAGATCTATACTCTCAAAACAAAATGCGCCTCGCGAAATATCACTTCCAGGTTTTCTAAAATTACTGAAGCGTCGGCATACAAAAACGATCGGTGAAATAAGGAAATTTAGCTTTTTGCAGCAAAACTATCTCAAAACTTAAAAAACCAAGGGCGTCATGATCTGGAGAATATTTTAAAGAATCTATAGGCGAAAACCGCATGTCGATAGATGCAGCCATGAAAAAGCCTTTTGATTAGCAAAATTCGGCCACCACAAATAGATAATAGATAACATTGCACGCCGGCTAACTCGGCGACGGGTCGGCAAGATGGTCAGCATGGTCTGCGAGTTTGTCGGCGAGTTTGTTGGCGTGTGATTTTTTACTTGGCCTGTGCGCTTCTTGGCTCTGCAAGTGGCCTGGATTTTGTTTTGTTTT
>NW_004798930.1:2855-5154 GCF_000002075.1 Aplysia californica | reverse complement strand
TCTCTCTCCCTCTCTCCCTCTCTGTCTGTCTGTCTGTCTGTCTGTCTGCCTGCCTATCTGTCTGTCTGTCTGTCTGTCTGTTTGAACCTCCTCTTACATCCCTTGTCTCCTCCTCACCCCCAGTGTTTTTTTCTCTGGTGGAAAGGGGGTGGGGTGGGGGGGGATGAGCAAATGATAATTGTTAAGCCATGAAAGTGTTTTCAAATTTCCATTTATACATATATATATATATATAGATCTATATATAATAATAATAATATTTCTTTTATAAAATAGCGCACCGGCGTCATTGGAGTATCGATAAGGCGCTTCGCTGTCGCTCGCAGGGTACCCCGTTTGATTTCCGAGTGGAAAGAATTTTCTAATGGAATAACTCGGTCTTTTTACTTTCTGTTAGGATGTATCCCTAGGCCCTTTTAGCCAGAGTTGGACCTGACAGGCAGGGTAGAAAACCTGCCTCCTAAATTATCTAAATAGTGTTAGTGGGGACCTAGAAACGTCTGCGTTATATTTGTTTAAAGTCAAAATACCGCCCAAAGTGAGGGACTTGAACCAGTTGACGCGCAGAACTTAGTTCTAATTTTTACGATATCGCGGGGAAGAATTTTCTCTGTGTTACTTTCGTTTAATCAAATGTGAAGCATCGTGGTGAAATCAGGTGCTCGTCAAAAAATACAAACGAAGAAACCGACATTTTCCCGCCTGTTTTGGCAAACTTACTGGGAAACGTTGATAATAGGTGCAAAACATGTACATTTGCAGTTTTCAAGGACACTCAAATTTTGGAAGTCACCAAACTTTGGAGGCTATTTTCTCGCTTACTTTACCTGTAAAACCAGATGCCCCTACCCCCCAAAAACCCCCTTCAATATCTGGATCTCCACTTAAGATAAATAGGCAATGTTTTCATCTAAAGCAAGACGAATGGACACGCTTTAAGATGATACCAACAACATCACATGTCCCAAAATTGACGAGCGCCTGTTTCCACCGCGATGTGACACAAATCACGACCGTAGAATTACAAAGTTCTATCTGCTCAGTATCTAGTTTTGAGAAAGTTGACGTTGAAAAATTTGAATTTCGTAATATGTCAAGCTTTTTCGACTGCCATTCTTTGAATATCTTGATAACGGCTCTGAATAATCTTACGATTTTGATAGAGCAGATAGAAAATTTGGTTCGTGACCCTATTGTCTTAATAACTCAAAACTGCCAAAAATGTCAGATAGGTAGCGAAACGTTGAGGACGCTGTTTAAACAAGCGTAGTTTATGGATTCACCGCTAAAAGTACATCAGAGAGCGTTACCCGAAGAGAAACTCAAAGCTCCAACGTTGGCACGCCGGGAATTCTGTTATCTCTTGCTTTGTAGTTGTAGACAGCTACACAAACAAGACCCTCTTGAAACGAATTTCAGTGTTATTGACATACTTTGGCCCTTATTAACTCTGAAGTGTCTCGACTTTGGAATACTTTACCAATGGAGTGTCTCTATAATAAAGATGATGATAATAATAATTTTAAAAAACATTTTTCAGATCAAATATACATGATAAAAAATTCAAATGCCACTTAGAAAGCCTAAATTACACTTAAGAAGAGGGGAGGCTGTACCCCCAAAGTCAAGATTCGGCTCAAAATTATGGAATTTGAGTTGCAGGCATTTTTAACCTCCTCAGCCTCTCCTACAACTATTTCATCCACAAGAACCCACACAAAGCGTATTTTCGGGTATGTTTGTCACCACCGTTTCTTCATAAAGTCAATATTTTATTTTTCTTTGTTGGCCGTTTTTCAAAACTCGACTTTGATCTAGACTTTTTAAAATAACTCCACCATTTTTCAGCCAATCTTCACGAAATTTTTCACTGAATGAAGAGAAGATGTAATACTAAAAATGTGCTTGTTGAATTTTTGATATATATGGAATAGACTTTTGTTGATGGTGTCTGGAGTGTAGATTTTCATGGAGTTTTTGCAAACTTGAATACTACCTCAGGAAAAAATTCATTAAAAATGTTCTAATTCGTTTAGGAAAAAAAAACAACAGTCACATTTTTAGATGTAATGTTTGTTGACACGCATGCAAATAACAATCAATTTCCATTTGCAATAAGTGCGGTATTCGTTACGTACGAAATGTCAACCAAATCCAATATGGCCGCCGTATCCATAGAAACGAAACTTTTTTCAGAAGTTTGACTGCGGATTTTAAGACTCATTACTATGCTTGTTATAAATGTGAAATTTGGTAAAATTTGGTTCCGTCATAAGTGAGATAGCCTTAGCCCCCACCC
>NW_004798930.1:0-2546 GCF_000002075.1 Aplysia californica | reverse complement strand
CCCCTCTGCTCCTTATTCCATACTCCCCGTTTATTTATTTTCCAGCTTGCCACGACCGACGATCATGTGAAACATTATATCTAGATTCTAGATATCTGAATGAATTTTATTTTTAAAAAATAATAAATGGAAAATGACTCGCAGTATTAGTACCGGCACCTGGTTGGCTACCTTAACTGTCTGTGCATTTTAAAAACTGTTTGGACATTGTTTATTATTTTTTAATGAAACTGGTTTGTTCCTAATTGAGAAAAGTTGTCACAGTAACTAACTAAAATCACTAAAATTTTCATGTTCTCTTGTTCTTTTATTCACTGAAGCAGAAATAAACAGATTTATTCCTACTAGTACAGGGGTATGAGGCTGAATGTGCCACCCCCCTTCCCCTTTTATTACTCCCCTCCTCCCCCAATACCTTAGAGTAGCTGATAAAACTGTGTAATTCTAGGGTAGCCAAAGCTTAAAGTCAAAACGGCGGGTGGTTGGCGGGTGCTCTGGTGTGGTTTGCATCTTCTTTCCTATCAAACACCTGTCGTCCTTATCTCCCCTTTTTCTTTTTTATGTTTGTTACTCTCTTGTAACACCTCTAATCTTCTGGTGCTCATACGACCTTATGCAGTTGGGTGCGCCGTAAAACTCTCTACTAAAACTAATCTTCTGGCGCTCATACGACCTTATGCAGTTGGGTGCGCTGTAAAACTCTCTACTAAAACTAATCTTCTGGCGCTCATACGACCTTATGCAGTTGGGTGCGCCGTAAAACTCTCTACTAAAACGAATCTTCTGGCGCTCATATGACCTTATGCAGTAGGGTGCGCCGTAAAACTCACTACTAAAACGAATCTTCTGGCGCTCATATGACCTTATGCAGTTGGGTGCGCCGTAAAACTCTCTACTAAAACGAATCTTCTGGCGCTCATACGACCTTATGCAGTTGGGTGCGCCGTAAAACTCTCTACTAAAACTAATCTTCTGGCGCTCATACGACCTTATGCAGTTGGGTGCGCCGTAAAACTCTCTACTAAAACGAATCTTCTGGCGCTCATATGACCTTAAACTCTCTACTAAAACTAATCTTCTGGCGCTCATACGACCTTATGCAGTTGGGTGCGCCGTAAAACTCTCTACTAAAACTAATCTTCTGGCGCTCATACGACCTTATGCAGTTGCGAGGGCCGTAAAACGTCTACTAAAACAAAACAAAGAAAAATTAAAAAACGCCCATAGAAAGACGGGATTCCAGCTCCATGACGCTTAGTTTTGAGAAAATGGGGTTCAAAGATTCACTTTCACTGCAGAAATGTTAATACACCTTAATATTGTTAGAAGTCAAACTGAAAAAAAAAATATTGGTCAATAGCCTAGAGCCTTTTGACACCGTGTGAAGAGCATCTGTGTCAATAATAATATGTAGTGTGTAAATCAGTTCTCTCTAGGCATCTGTGTCAGTAATGTGTACTGTGTAAATCAGTTCCCCCACAAAATGGAGTTAGAGCTGTCTCGAAAAAGTTCATATGCAAAATCCTACAACGTAGCATGCAGGAAGAGGCACTGAGTACGTACGCAGATGAAACGTCCTGAATTTTCACTACCTAAGAAAAACATAGTTCTATCTGACATTTTTGGCCGTTTTGAGTAACTAAGACCATGAGGTCAGATACCAAAATGTTCTAGGTCTTATAATGCTCTATTAAAATCGTAAGATTATTCAGTTGTTATCAAGATATTCAGAGAATTGCATTTGAAAAAGCTTGAAATGTTGGGACTCTAAACAACTCTAACGGCAATTTTCTCACAACTTGTTACTAAACAGACAGAACTTTGCTATTCAAGGGTAGTGATTTACCAACCGCTCTCCTCTACGTTTAGATCTACTTACTATAAGGCGGCAGCATAGACATGACTGTATTCTAACATCCAAGAACGTGAACTTTGACGTCAGCGTAGACACGTATTATCCTATACTTTGTACAGTGACGTAATTCTGGTTTACCATTGGGTGCGCCATCTTTCTCAATGTTGAACCAAATAAAGGAAGAATGGAGGAAAAGGTGAGCGTGTACTCGACTATGGCGAGACTGATGTTTCGCCCTTCACCGACGCACTCATGGTACGCACCAGGGTCACGAAGTCTTTATAGAGAGTAAAGAACGTTGGTTTTGACAGTGCCCCGTCTAGGATATTATAATTCAAGTTAGTCTATAGCTATGGGCGCCAGAAAAATAGTGGCGGGAATTACCATTAGATAGGCAAGGCAGGGGAGTAATGTGACATTATTGTTATAACGGCTGCTGTGACCCTGGGTTCTGTCTTGTTAGACAGAATAATACGTCTCTTGAAAAAACCACAGTGAAATCTCTTTCAGACTAACACGGCCGCATAAAAATGTATGAAAAGGCACGGCCGGCTTTACAGCTTTTCAGCTCAATTCGTCTTTCATACCCCCGACGAACAGAAGATCGTCCTGAGATCAATAATATTTTGTAAAAGGAGGGGAAACCATGCTATCAAAAGGCTCAGCATAATGTATACAATGTATTCAAATA
>NW_004798929.1:51994-53071 GCF_000002075.1 Aplysia californica | reverse complement strand
AGAGAGAGAGAGAGAGAGAAAGTTGACAATGAGGTCAAACTGGAGCGAGACCGAACTGGACGGGATCAATCTTTCTGCGGCTTTGGATCAACCGAATTGAGCCGAGGTGCGCTGTGCCCATAAACACAAACCCACGCCAAAGTAGATTTAGACGTGTCATTTCGTTTCATGTTCGCAAGAATGACCCCTCGGTCATTCAACCGCAGTAGATCTACACGAAGCAAACAAGCTCAGAGCAACATAAATATGCTTCATACGCCAACAAATCAGCCACGATGGACGTCTGAGCGCTCAAAGTCCTTGAGATGAAAGACACTGTGGTCCAGTCTAATGTCATCGTTGCTGGGGTAGCTTTAAGTGAAACAGTGTACAGACATTGATTGATACGACGCAATGCAAAACATACATGCCCGGCAAGTTCCTTGGTCTTTTCTCAATAGCCGGGCATGTTGTACATGTCCTATGTACGCTACCAACTAATGTATAAGATTCGGAATCTTTCACGTCGTTACAACAACAAAAATATTGGAAAAGGAGAGAGGGCGGGGCTTTCAAATACACTATGCCAATATGCCATGGGGTTTCATAGTGATCACTTATTATTCATTAATGAAAACCCCTACTTTACCACCGTTCATCATCTATTCTTTTCAGATTCAAGCCCGGATCCTGATCTGACCTCCGCAAAGACAGGGATCAAGTAACCCGTCAACAGCGTTGGTTTAAAAAGTTGTTGCTTTTTTAAGGTAACCCTTACAAGAGGCCCCAGCCACCCAGCACCATGACGACAATTCGCTCCTCCGTGCGACCAGAAAGCTCCAAACAGCCATGGGGCACAATCCTCAAGCCGGAGTTCGGGCTGGGCTACCAAAAGATGACGGACTACGAGATTGACCAGACGGTCCAGCGACTCAACACGGTGCCAGTGCCGAAAGAGAGAGCATACACCAGGCCCAACAAGAAGATGTCGGCAGAAGAAATTGAGGCTATGGTAGATCTTTTCGTACTATTCGGTGTTCTCTTCTCCTTTTCTCTTTCCCTTTCTCTCTCTCTCTCTCTCTCTCTCTCTCTCTCTCT
>NW_004798929.1:42089-49355 GCF_000002075.1 Aplysia californica | reverse complement strand
CACACACACACACACAAACGCTGCATATTATGTCTGTACAGGACCTATTGCGATTAGTGTAAAGCTAAGTTCTTGACCATAAGAATGTTTACAACAATCAGGATTTTTTGGGTCTTTTCCCCAGTCATCCTGTATAATTTTCTTTTTGTTGGCCTACGTTCTGTTCTACCTAAGACAACGTTAACTTGTGTTTTTGTCAATTTACCCCTCTATTTCTTTGTTTCCTATGATAACGCCCCTTGCCCCTTTGTATACTCACCGTCTTTATAAAAGGCCATTCTCTACGTTCTTATGCACAGTAGAATTGTAAATTGGCTGATTTATCAATGCCAATCTCACACTGTGCCAGAACAACATAGGGGGAGTCGCTGCTTTTTTCTTTCCTCATCCTTACTGTCATCATTTGCCTCTACTTCTTTTGTATGTTTGTCACACTCTTGTGAACTGCTATTTCCGGGGTGCCTTGATAGTCGAAGGAGACTGTGCTGTTGAGGCTAGAGAGGTGAGCAGAGTAAGCCTCATCATCACTTTCAAAATGCCTTCCTAGCCTTTTTAATCCTTTTTCAGTTTGGGGAATAAAAAAAGTCGAACGGGGTTAAATTTGGAGAATAGGATGGATGTGGCAAAATTTCATAACAACTCTCTCGAGCAGTTTCGGCAGCTTTTCTTGAAGTGTGTGTTGGCACGTTGTCGTGAAGCAGCAAAATGCTTTTCCGGATATTTCCTCTGCGTTTTTCTTTTATACTCTCTTGTAATGTTTTAGCTCGTTAGAATAATGGTCTCCGGAGATCGTATGTCCATTTTTAAGATAGTTTGTCATAATCACTCCTTCTTGGTTTAAAAACAAACTGATAGCAATACTTTTCGCCTTGATGGCTGCACCTTTGCCTTCTTTGGTGTTGGAGACGAGGGCGATTTCCAATAAATTCATGCAGATTTAGACTCAGTACAATAGTAGTAATCCACACGTTGCACTTTTTAAAGAGGAGTCAACAAACGTGGGACCAATCTCGCAGAAACGTTGGTCATATTCAAATGTTCATATAAGATTCGTTCAACTGATTCAATGCTAAGCCTAGTCTCTTTTCTCAAACGTTCGACTGTCACCTGTTTGTTAGACAACACAAGTTTCTTGAATTTCATTTTCAACACATTCTCTTCTGATGTTGCTGTCACTGGGCGACCATTACGGTGGTCATCTTCAACATTTGAGTTTTTTACAAGAAAATTTTTATCATAGCATAGGATGGGCAATCAGTACCATATACAGCATGCATCTCCATAAATTAATATCTTGAAGTTGCTTGCCTTGCAAGAACAAAAACTTCATTATTACCCTGTGCTCAATTTCCCCCTTTTTTTAATGTTGAAACTGGAGCACAACGTAACCCCATTCACTTACAGTGCGCTGGTGTTAAAACCAGAAAGTGGAAATTCCCCAAAATTAAGCTGCATTGTAGGAAGATAATCGTTGGGTTTTTCCCCAAATTTCAGCTTTTTACCTTTATTCCTTCATGGTCAGATAAAAAAAATCTTTTGGTATGCCCCTCATACTTTTACCAATTTCTCCAAAAAGAAACTTGCAAATAAATTAGATAAATATGATGAGAGGTCCAGCAAAAATGGATAATGGTGTTCACTGACAGCATTGTTCAGTAAAGAGCAAATAAAAATGACCGATTTGTACCATGAATGATACAATTTGGGTAGGCTCTGAAGAGCATCACTGTGTATCACCAATATAGTAGCTTGGTATAAACTTGAAAGAAACTCAACAGGTGCAGAAAGTGTATGTGTGTGTGCGTTTGTGTGTGTGTGTGTTTGTGTGTTTGTGTGTGTACGTTTGTGTGTGTGTGTATGTGCGTACGTTTGTGTGTGTGTGTGTGTGTGTGTGTGTGTGTGTGTGTGTGTGTGTGTGTTTATGTGTATATATAATTGCAATAGACGGTAATTAATGCGTCAAGGTCCCATCGACACAACTTACGTCATAACGATATTTATGGAAGACCTGCTCTTTCGACCCTGTCTGAGAGGGCCAACTTGGGCTGAGAAGGATGTACTCCCAGCACAAAGAAGACGGCACTTTGGAGGATCGGTTCGGTTGGGTTGGGTTCGGTTTCTGGCGGTTTCAGTGCACACTACAAATAGACCCCTACCTCCAACCGATCCCCCGACTCGCGGCCTTGAAAACAAACGCGTTTGTTTTTGAAGGTCCTCGTCGGTTTCGTTCGGTTTGTAGTTTGTGCCACGATTGTAGCTCCCCTCACCCCCACCCCTACCCCAACCCCAAGAGGAAAATCTGGCTAACCCCGAAGACCACATCGAACTGGACCGACCCGAACCGGACAGAACCGAATCAAACCAAACCGATCCTGTCAAAGGACACAGCAAATAATCAAATAGACGTCCTTCATTCCCTGTACGGGGATGAAATTCACGTCTATTTCACGCAACTACAAATAGCCATTCTACCACACACGCCAGTGCATGAGTGTGTCCACACACGATGTAATCGCGAGATGTAAGGACATCGTAATATTAATGTATCGAGATAAGTTTTGTGGATTTTTCAAAGGCCGAGACAGAAACGTTTGAAATCATTGTAGTTTATTACATATGATGAGCATATTTTAAAATGTATATACAAATCTGCAAGTTTGAAATATCATTAGTATAAATATTCATTAATTTTGGTATTACCCTGTAGTATCCAATCCAGTTTACGATATCAAGTGAAAAAAAGGTTAACGAATTTTGGCGTCCACTTTCCACTTTTGATGTTCACAATCATCAAGCTATATTTTTTACAACATGCTAAATGTGGTTTTCAAAAGTGTTCACTTAAATTGGACTCTCATCCCTGTCGATTTTCAAGATGCTGAGTCAAACGTTACAATTAGAAAACTTGATTTAACATATGTTGATCACACCAGTTTTTAACAATTAAGTTTTAAAAAAATAAAATGAGACAGAGAGAAGTCTCAGTGTGCAGAGCAGCTCATCCAATAGAAATACGACATCTTACGAGACAGGAACAAAAGAACATCACAGCACACATTATGTAGATACATTAGAAGTGTGCGTTTGTTGGTATCATGGCAGGGCTGTCAATATGAGCGATGCAATCTGCAGTGATCAGCTGCTCTGCCAATGTGATCTTTTCTACATAAAACATTGGTCACATGCGGGACAAAAAATGCTTGTGCCATCGAAATACATTTTAATGGATTGTGACAACTCAACGCTAAAAAAACGGGGAAAAAAATTAATTATAAATTCGTCTACGCGGTTAATAGTGTGGACGCTTCCTTTGAAAAACTGTGCCAAGCAACACTTAACCCTTGAAAGGAACCTTGATGAGTATAATTGCTAGATTTCAAAGTGATTCATAACCCACAAAACTGCATAGCCAATAGTATTTATTATTTTTAAGGTAGGTGTTTCTTCACCCCGTCGACACAATTTATGTCATTTAGGAGGCAGGCTTCCTACCTAGCCCGTTTGGGGCCAACCCAGGCTGAGAGGAATAGGAATAGATCCCAGCAGAAAGACTTAGACACTCGATAAAAGTTTTCTCCCGCCTCGGGAATCGAACTCGGGTCATCTGCGTGCGATACCGAAGCGTTTGACCTTTACACCACACAGGCTGGCATCTAAATTGTATATAGTGTCGATACAAATGTACAATGTATCATAAAGAGGGAAATGTTCATCCCTCCCCCCTCCCCCCAAAACATTTGAACAACACGAGTTATACGCCGTACTCTAGTGAGTTTCCCCTATGTGAGTGACAAAGATCATCTTCAGCAAGTGCCAAATCTACGACAGACTTCGGCTATCATGGTTCTCCATTCTTTCTTTAGCTCGTGTGTTCTCAAAAAAGCTATACCAACCTGATCTTTCCCGATCACTCATTTGTTTAGGCTTTCCAAGTAAGTTGTTCTGGGTCTACTATTGCTTCATTTTCCAGTGAGAGCTAAATATTCAAGATCGTCATGTCTATTCAAGTGTCCAAGAAATTGTATTAAAGCGTGTTTTTATGATCGAGCGGCCCATGTAGGCTTCTTCAAATGCTACCTCATTTCATTTCTTTTTTTCCCTAAAATTCTCATGTCCTAAGAAACCACACCTCAGTTGCTTCTGTTGTATTTTCACTGTCTTTGGTGATTGTCCTGCATTCACAACCATATAGAAGGGTTGACTACACATTGCCTTTTATAACTTTTTATTAATTTTGAAAGTCGTTTGGATATTTCTATTTTTCAGGATTGTGCTCATTTGATGGAATTGTGTTTAGCCATTTCTGCGACAAAGATACCCTAGTAAAAAGACACAATGGCATGAAAAATAGGCTACAAACAACGGAGATGGGAACCAGAGGTAGACTGGGGAAAGTGTAATCGCGGTGTAAAAAAAAACATGCCTACGATACAAGAACAAAATAGGAAAAGGTAGCTGCTCCGCGAAGCGCGTACATTGTAAAGACTTCTGATTTCAACATTTATTTAACAAAACAATAATGATGTACGAAGAAGCTTACAACCCAATTGGAAACTAGACTTTCTTCCCTTCTTTGTATACTCTCAGATGCCCAAAAGTTTAATCTCTTGAGAAACAATATCTGGGTCTTTTGTAAAGATTTTCAGCGTAAGATCTCAAAAGCTGTAGAATAAGAGGCTTGAAAAAAATTGAGGGAAAAAAAGAAATGAAATGGGTTAAATTCAGATGGAATCAAAACCCCTGTAGGTTACAGATGATTAAACAAAGTGATAATCGTAAACGCGTAATATTAAATCTAAATTAGCTATAGAGGCAGCAGGTGAAAGAAAACTCATCTGGGATGATTGTGTATGCTTGACAGATTATAATTATATTTCGTTTGATGTGAGCCTAAGTGTTTGAAGGTAAGACGTGATCTTGTTTATTTCTGAACGTGAATGTTTGCTAACACTTGTTGGCTTCAGTGTGTGTGCCAAAAATGAGTGTACATGTGTGTGAGAGTTTTTGTTTGTTTGTATGTGTTTGTCTGTGAGAGCGCGCACGCAAATGTTTTTGTCTGTTTGACATCTAGGAGAATGTGTTGATATTCTTTATACTTTTTACAAAACACTGGGTGTCGATGGTCGAACAAGTAAGCTCAAAATACAATACCTTACTAATAACATAATTAATGTCTTAAAACTTAACAGCATTTCCTTATCAGATTTATCCGCGCCACTCCCGGTGGAGCAGAAATCTCTTAAAGACGACCTTTACCCCGAACACTCTTCCAAACTGCATTTTGTTTTTAAAGCACCACCATATTATTTTGACCACTTGTCTCTTCCCAACGTCGTACGAAACTAATAGCTTCTCCACCGATTTCCTTCGCCCCTGTAAGAAATCGGGGTGATGCCCCTGGACGAAGGGCCGTTGCCTCGCATTGAGGGGGAGACAGCGTTGCGCCTGCTCGTGCCGAAATAATCGTCGTCATCTTCCACATCAGAATCGTCGTCGTAGCTGGCTTCGAATGCATCTGGAATCATGAGCGTGCCTGCGATCAGAATCAGCGTCATAGCGATCACAGTCAGCCCGAGGGACCAAGATACTTCGAAGGGATCCGGGATGGTGGTGATGAAGATGACCATGCCGATGAAGCTGGCGCCACCTAGAGGTGGGGAAAGACATGCGGTGGTTAGACAAATAGGATTTCTGTGTAGTTTTACGTATCTGAATTGTCAGCTAAGGAACTTTGTATTTGGGGTATCATGTATGCTATGTAGCGCAGAATAGTTTTTTTAAAAGTGTTCACTCCCTCCCTCCCTCCCTCCCTCTTCTCACTCACTCACATACTCACTCACTCACTCACTCACTCACTCACTCACTCACTCACTCACTCACTCACACACACACATATACACACATACACACACACACACACACAAACGCACTCACGCACACAAACACATACACACACGTACACACACGTATACACATATGCAAAATATATGCTCACCTACACACAAGCAAGTACGCATACACACACTCACACACACACACACACACTTACACACAGACACACACACACACACACACACACACACACACACACACACACACACACACACGCACACACGTACACACTAACTAAAAGAAATAAACAAGCAACGAAAAACAACACAAGACGAAAAGTAAATAAAACCAACAACAAAAAAACCCAACCCCCCTTGACAAACGTTCCTCTTCTTTTTTAGGTGTGTCAGGTCTGGAGTCTGGGGCGGACGTTGACCATCCTATTCCATCCTGTTGTCCGTCCTAATCAGATCAATTTTTCACATTGTGTTGTTTTTTATAAAGTTGTTCATGCCATCTGTGAATGGTGTTCTTCATCTTTTTCTGCTCTTCTTTCTCTTTATCTATTGTATCTGTGTATCTCTAAGTGTTTGAAGGCAAGACGTGATCTTGTTTATTTCTGAACGTGAATGTTTGCTAACATTCGTTGGCTTCAGTGTTGGCACTCACACATTAGCACAGTCTCAAGTTCTTTTGTTCTATTTATATGACCTACGAATCTCAATTGTCTTTTCTTGATGGTCCTGATTAGAGACTTTTCACATTCTACCTTTTGATACACCTTTGTGTTTGTACTCAAAACTGAAGACCTAATGTTGCTCTTTCGGTATTACACGTAATCTTTCATTCTGTGACATCGGCACTTTTCGATATCACAATTAATTCCGTTTTCTTGGCACGGCTTTCAGTACTAACCCCCCTTCTCTTTGCTTTTCAAAAGAATCTCCGTCAAACAAAGAAAAAATAACTCATGGCAATTAGACTCAGCTTCTGCTAACAAGACTATAATTTCGGTGTAGCTTAGGTTGTTCACACCGTGGCTGCTTACTTTGACTCCTTTGAGATTGCTGATGTTACGCGTAACAATTCCCTAATATAAGTTAAATACATCAAGTGATAAGGCACATCCTTGTCGTACTCTACTGCAGAATGGCCTGTACATGTATTCTGTAAGCCGGTTTTCGGCCCTGATATGACAGTCTGCCTTTTGTTCTCAACAAAGGGCTCTTAGAACTCTTAAGGCTGTTTTTACATCTATGTTCAGATCTGTCAGGATGTTGCAATTGGAAATGTGAGTATCTCCACCATGGTCAGATAAAAAAAATCTTTTGGTATGCCCCTCATACTTTTACCAATTTCTCCAAAAAGAAACTTGCAAATAAATTAGATAAATATGATGAGAGGTCCAGCAAAAATGGATAATGGTGTTCACTG
>NW_004798929.1:15495-40104 GCF_000002075.1 Aplysia californica | reverse complement strand
GGCTTTCTTGTATTTTGTTTTTGTTTTTTTCTATCATGCTTTTGGTTGTTTGTTTGTTGTTTTTTTTGCTCCACATTAGGCTAAGATACTAGATTTTAAAAAAAGGTTTGACTTGGACTGTGAGGAGCGTGAAAAACACATAGGCCTACGCTATGTGACGGCATTAAATAATAGATTAAGGTTGAAGCTGTACATTTTCCATTGTCTCCATAGGCATGCAGACTGTACAATTGAACTAGTAACAGCAAAACCCGCTGTATTGTTGGCTAGGCCTACATACATCCAATTTCACAAGAACTTTATTGACGCTTTCCCCCCTTTTTATTTCTCCTAGATTGAAACTAAAACAGGAATGAACGCATTAAGATTATTCAGAAACGAATGTATTTGCTTTTTGCAGCAAGGCAAAGATCTTCCAAGATAGTTCTCTCCTCTCAATGAATGTACATGCATGGGAAATATAGTACAAGGGTGACATTGTTACGGTACTACTCTCTCATGGCAATTTCGTGAACAATAATATTGTCATTGGTGAATTTCATTAAACTTATGATGAATGCACCAACAAGGACAGCATTTGTGGATCTAACAAAACGTTATAAAATTGTTAGATCTCGATTTATAGACGCCATTACTCATAGCCCTTTTACACGGCGCTACCTCAGAATTACAAAGTTGTAGATCTCTGCTGAGTGCCTAGAACTAGATCTAGTTTTGAAACATTTGACGTCAACAATGTTGAATTCACAACATGTCAAGCTTTTTTTTCGAATGAAATCCTATGAATGTCTTGTTCATGACTCCGAATAATCTTATGGTTTTGATAGAGCAGAAAGAACATTTGGCGTTTTTATCTCATGGTCTTAGTAACTGAAAACGGCCAAAAATGTCATGTAGAACGTTATAATTCTAATGTAGAGATTGGTAGAGTCATGGGGGTAAACAGTATGACGGAGGACTTGATCAGAAGGTTTTTTTTCATCAGATTTTGCACCTGTCAGGCACCAAGCCTATTCTAAACTAAGCTACACAAGTTTAATAGAGACTTGGGGGCATCTTGTTTTGGGAATTCTGTTCCATCGTTTACAGGAGCTAAATTATATGCTGCTGTAACGTACTTTTCGGGTCTTCAATACCTTACCGTAATCGGAAAGACAGATGAGGAAATGAGACAGGCCAAGAACAACATTTTGCCTATTTAAAAAGTCTAAATTCCTGGCCAACTAGAATTACCCAGTACTATTGTTCTGCAATATTCTTGAGGATGACTGAAGGTCTTCCTTAGGTTGATCTCAACGATCGCTTGTGTTCTCACTGACCTGGCATTTGCGAGAAAAGATTGTTCTTCTGACAAGCATTTTCTCAAGCTCCCAACAAGTCTTAATTACTTAATTAGTCAGATAGACCATGCTGTTAGAATGATTTTCAACGTCATCATTTACACACTACAGAACCGTAGTAAATATAGGAAGACGGCCCAACATCAGCTCAAGCAAACTGGAGTGGCGAAAAAGAAAAGAGAGAGAGAGAGAGAGAGAGAGAGAGAGAGAGAGAGAGAGAGAGAGAGATTTAAAAGAAATAGTTTAATTCTAACGTTTCCGGGTCGGCGGGAAGGAATTCTTTGTGGAGGGCTGACGGCAGATTTTCGGGTGTGTACAACACAGACAGAGACAGAGAAAAAACACACACATTAGAATCCTAGGAAAGCAGGAAAGAAACGAAATAGAAGAAAATGACAGACAAAATTCGCCGACTGTCGGACAGATCAACAAATTATTATAGGTCCATAATTAGGCCTCTTTTTAAATTTAATAAATTTAGTATCATCCTACAGCTTTTCGGGTCTCCTATGATTAAGTGATAAATACTTACATCTTAGTATGTTGCAGACACGTTCAACCACTGTCAGAATATACGGAACAACCCACTGGGCTTCTGGCACAAATGTAAAACCAAAATTCGACTTTCGTCGACTTGTAGGTATGGGCTAAAACTTACATGTTTTTAACGCACCTCTTGGCCCCTGAGCTTGTGTAGCGCTTATCTCCTTTTGTCAATAGAAGAAACCCTGAACTGAGACCTGTGACGTCAGACATTTACGGGCGTCTTTTGGAGACAACATTAAGGACCCCCTCTCTCTGGTTGCCCTTATTCACTACGCCTCTTTCAGATCGAAGAAGATCGATATTTAAAGCAATAACCCGGGTGTGGGCATAAAGATCTCCTTTGTTGTCGTTATAGGGGGAGGGACTGCTTGCGTCGACAGGTCTTTCTTAAAGAATATTTTCCGTTTACTGTAAAGGTTCCACAGTAAAGAGCTCACAGAAAAATTTTAACCAACGATCCCTTCGTTCCTTAATCTATCTTAGATAAATTGTTTTAGGCCACATTGTTATTTAGTCATACCTTTTTTTTTTTATCATAGCAAGGCCGAGTGGCAATTTTGCTCTCATGCTATGTCGGCTTGCGAAGAGGCCATTAAAAATATAGGCCTTTTTTTTTTTAACATGTAATTTACTTTAGAACCCATTGGTGTCTTCTCATAACTTTTATGTTTCGTGGTAGAACACTTGGATTATCTTTTAGTAGGTTTGCACTAGCCAAAATATAAAATGGCGAAGATTTACATAGACCTATTATAATAGGCTCTATACTTCTTCGTTTACCTATGTCCATTTTATAACAGCATTAAACTTCTTCAGCACGCTAAATTTACTTCCTAATATTCCATTTGAATTATTTTTGTATGCCAAAGAAGAGCAGCTTGCTGGCTGGAGACGAGTCGAGTGATCCATTTCCAATTTATTTGGTGAGAAGATATTGTTAACGAGGAAATCCTTGAGAGAGTATCAATTTTTAATTATATTATAGGATAGTTTAGGGTGAATAAGTGCCCACAGCATGACACCACGAGTTACATATATCTATGTCGAACAACAAATCAAACCAAACCTATCCAAGCTATCAACAAGTAAGCAACAAACAAACATAATTGAAAAGTGAAAAAATGATTTAAAGTCAGCTTTTACAGAGAGACCTAGTTTTCCAAACCGCCATTTGGATATATACCGTTATGGCTCATTTGAAAACATGTACAAGAAAAAGGCTTACCGAGTACTAAGCCTGGTTAAGGGGGGTGGGGGGGGGGGGACACCTGAAGGCTATCTTGATTAATGGTAGCCCAAATTTTACCAAATTTCACACATATATAACAAGCATAGTAAGCAGTCTTAAAATCCGCAGTCAAATTTTGGAGAAAAAAAGTTTCATTTCCATGGATACGGCGACCACATAGGATTTTGTTGACATGTCTTACGTAATTAATACCGCAATTATTTTTCATGGAAATTGATTTTTTATGCATGTTAGCAAACATTAGATCTACAAATTTATCCTAAACGTATTTGAAATTTTTTTATTAATTTTTTCCTGAGGCAGTATTCAAGTTTGCAAAGAATCTGAGGAAATCCACACTCCAGACACCACCAACAAAAATCTATTCCATGTATCAAAAATTCAACATAGTAATTTTTAGTATTACTATTACTCCATTCTGTGAAAATTTCATGAAGATTGGATAAAAAATGGTATGGCGCTCATATGACCATATTATGCAGTTGCGAGCGCCGTAAAACCTCTTCTTAAAAAAAGGGAAAGCTATTTTTTTTAAAGTAGGCTATTAGAAAAATTGCGTTTTGAGAAAACGGGCGATAAAGAAAAATAAAATTATATCAATATTGACTTTATGAAGAAATTGTGGTGACAAACGTGCCGGTATGTGAAGAAATAAGGCTTTTTGTGGGTTCTTAAGTGATGAATAGTTGTAGAAGAGGCCGAGGAAGCTAAAAATGACTACAACTCAAAATCCATAATTTTGTGTCGAATCCTTTGAGGATATTTACAAAAATTTTGCTTTCATTCTATTGGAATACCAATGCCGCTATATTAGAGGAGGTTTGTTCAAAGGTGAATGTGAACCAATACAATTTTAGTTAAACGCACTAAAGTAACGAGGGATACTTTGCGGTCGCCATTTTGTTGTCCACAGAACTTCTCTTTGTGTCTCCCTTTTCTTTGAAATAAACTCTTGAATCCTTGCAATATTAATTTATGCTAATTTTATCTTAGGTTTTCTATAATATCAAGTTTTTGAATTGTAAAAGGATTTAATACAAATTATAATTGCGTGTCTTTTTAATCAACAGAACGTGTCTACAAGCTGAGTTGCTTTTTTATTTTATATATTATGTTATGGGTTTTTAAAATTTGTTTGTTTGTTTTAAAAAAAGTTTTTTGTGTGTTTTAACAGCTTGGATGAAACAGATTAAATGCTGAACATATTTTATAATTTGCATGCCGCTTCAGACTTTTTCTTTCACCTTGAAGGTGTCTGCACTAACATGGCTGTCGGGAAACATTGGTTTAGTATTTTACAGACGTGCAGGCTAATACCATGCTTTATACAACATCAAGTATTATGCCTATAAGGTTGTTCTGAAAGCTGGACGCTATACCTAGTAAACTGAGTAAAATTGAAGGAAGACTCAAAGAAGAAATCAAAATAGATAGCTAGTCTATAGTTTGTATCCCTTCTTAGTCCCCCCTAAAGGAACACATATTTTCTAGAGGTTTACATTAAACAACTGCTCGATCGATTTCCAGAGGTGCCATTCACGTTTATGTAAAGTAAATACTGTGATTCTCTAGAACCTATTCCTGTCATGTTTATTTTGACGATACCTTGGCCGTCACACTTTGATTTCAATAACAGGCCTTTTCACCCTCGACAGTTTTCAAGCGAGTACTCTGGGACTTTAAAAGGAAAGTGTAGAGCTTGATTAAACTTGAAAAGATTATAAAAAGCCGTGACACCCACACCAGAGTCCCTTGCGAGAATACTGTTACCTAGCTTGAAACGGTACCCGGTAGTCTTGAATTTATTTCAGAAGTAGCTAGTGTTTTGTGCCAAAAACGCCCCAAAAGATGTCGCATTTCACACATTTTTAGAATCAGTTAATACATTTGTACCCTAGGCTACTGGTACCGAGAACCTGTAGGCCTACAATGGGTGGGGCTATAAGACCAAGAGCTAGCCATACCTTCTCTTATAGTAGTGAGGCTATGAGGCATTTAATTGGCCTATCACCTTGATTCAACCCCCCCCCCCCCCAACCCCTCTCTCTCGATCTCTCGATCTCTCGATCTCTCTCTCGATCTCTCTCTCTCTCTCGATCTCTCTCTCTCTCTCTCTCGATCTCTCTCACGCTCTCTCTCTCTCACGCTCTCCTCTCTGTTTATAATTGTCTGTCTGTCTGTGCGTCTGTCATGTGCTTGTGTGTGTGTGTGTGTGTGTGTGTGTGTGTGTGTGTGTGTGTGTGTGTGCCCGTGCGTGAGTACGTGTGTTTGTGCGTGGGTGTGTTAGCGTGAATGAGTGAGTCGAGTGAGTGTGTGTGTGTGTGTGTGTGTGTGTGTGTGTGTGTGTGTGTGTGTGTGTGTGTGTGTGTGTGTGTGTGTGTGTGTTTGTGTGTGTATCAAGGGGGAAAAAAGTTCCTTGGTGTGTATGTATGTGCGTGCTTGTGTGTGCGTGTTGATCGTAATATATCAATACAGACTGTAAAACGCATATAGCTTTATATTGAGTGGGAACTTCACTTCTATTTACTAGTATTAGGCCTATTGGGTGTGGAGAAGGGGCACCTCCTCTCCGGTAGCTAGCCTACTCCTTATACATAATATTATGCAGTCGAACCTGTGTACGATGGAATCGCACGGGAGCCATAGAAAACAATTCCGTCTTGGGCATTTTCCGTCTTAGACAGGGGAATTTAGGGGGAGATGGAAAGGGGGTGGGGGGGGGGGTTCAAAGGCCCAGCCCGGTGGGATAAAGGATGGCTTGTCCGATTGGCAGGCAGTGGTCAAAACTTCACACCTCTCAATTGCTATCCTGTCTGATAATGACATGCCTCAGTCTTACTTATCCAATTACCAACAGCGCTTGCCGTTCATAGGACCACTGTTTGACTTATTAAAAACAGAAACGTTTGGACATCTCCTTTGCTTTCACCCTTAGCCCCACCCACCGGTGTAACAAGCACAGTCAACCAATGCCACCCCTCACTGCCATCATGTAACAACGATTCAATGAACTCTTTTATCGGCTGGCCGTACTATCAGGGCGGCAGGCATTGGTTAATCTAATTTCACACCTCTGGCTTCTGGCTACCCAGGAAAGTTTCCGTAGTGGCTCGCTGCTCGAGCACTCTTATGGGCAATCGTGAGATTTCACACCCACACTACCCTGACCATCTGCGTCGCTCAGGGCTCACATGATGGGATAACATCTACCCCCAAATTGCACCCCTACTCCCCTTCCTCGTCCAGCGGCATGGCCAAAGTAATAGCATTAGATTACGTTTAGAGTCGAACTTGCGAGTTTTGTTTCAAATCAGGGCTGAGCGGGCAAATCATTTTCCATCTTAGACAGGTGAAACCATCGGAAGGGAGCGGATTTTTCTTTCCGTTTCCACGTTGGACAGGTCTCCGTTTTATACAGGTAATTAAGGAATATATCAAGGGGGAGCGGGGAGATTCTGTTAAGAAAGGTTTCCGTTTTACAGGTTTCCGTCAAAGGAAGGTTCGACTGAAAACATTACTCCGTGGTAACTGGAGGTAAAGCCGCAACTTGAACTTCATTCAAAGCTGGGACAACAAATTAAGCAACACCTGAAGGCTTAATGTACAGGTAAAACAATATGTTGGGGAGGAATAAGGAGGCATAAATACGCAGGCTTATTATTTTTAAAATCGACTTTACCTTCTGAAACAACTACATGTACTAAGACTACTAAGAGAACGAAAACGAAACGAAATACATATATTGGACAATAATGTTCATGTACCAGATTGTTTAGAATCCTGTTCTATCAAATATTGTTTTCCTATAAGTCATGACGTCATAGCCGGCCATATTGGCAAACAAGAAACCGTGCAGTACAGAGTACCTAGAGAGAGCCATCGATAGAAGCTGAATTTTTTCCCCCTTGTAAATTCCCCGTCCTCTCTCTATACTATGGCATCCGACGCAACCGAGGAGAGAACCTCGACACCCTGTGAAACAGTGCGTGAAGAAGATGAAGACAATGTTAACGATGAGGTGATAAAAATCGAAATTTCTTTCCTCAGATTAGGTTGTCTCAACAAGACTCACCATTCACTTCACTTTCACCCCTTGGCCTTGATCTCACTCCTTCTCTGATGAATTCTCATGTCCCTAGATCTAGACTCTAGATATAGATTCTAGAATCTAGATCTAGGTCTAGAATAGATGTCTATTAGCTTTCTTATTTTTTAAATTTAGCCTTAATCGACAAAAGTAAAAGGGTCAAAACCAATCATCCCAAGCCCAATGGCAATGGTCAATGGCAATGCTGCTAACTAAACGGCCTGCTAACTAAACTTTTACATAGAAATCTTATTCTAACCCTCGTCCTGCGGGGGCCGGGTTTATGTCGCCCGATAAGCCTATTTCGGCACCTCACCTGCGTTCTGATCCCTCGGCAGTCTGGCCCCTGGCTCAGCGCACGCGTGCCGAGCATCATCTCCTGTTCAATTTAGATCCCGCTTCGGATCCCCATTCAGGGAGGACTTCCGTAACGAGCGACCACTATGAGACAGAGCAGAATTGAGGGCTTGGGGTAGGGTTAGGGGTAGGGGTCTAGGCCTCTTCTTTATTGTGTTCGAAGTGTATACAGACCCAGGAACAAAGTCACAAAGTATACAGACCTGGTAGGGGAACTCTTTTGTGGTTTCAGGAAGTTTCAGCGCCCAGACCCAGTAGTGTGTGTGTGTGTGTGTGTGTGAGAGAGAGTGAGAGCTGGGGGAAGTGCTAGCAAAATGTAATGACATGCCCCAGTTGGCAGGAGGGAACGAGAGAAAGATTGAATGGGAAATAGGTGGGAGAAAGAAATACAGAGACACAAAGAAAAAGAGAATGCGAGTGATACACAGAGACAGGAGAGAGAGAGAGAGAGGGGGAGGGTGACTGCTCGATCGAAATTATGACATTGTTCTTTTCTTCAAATTGTAATTCCTCCTACTCCAAAACGGAGGAAAAATGATCGTTCGTTGAAAAGACATCCGCATTCTTCATTTAGATAGCTAGATCTAGGCTAGCCTCGAAACTAGGCCTATAGATCTAGAAGAACCTAGGTCTACCCTGAGCCAAGAGGGCGCTGAAACTTTCCGAAATCACAAAAGAGTTCCCCTACTGGGTCTGTGTATACTTTGTGACTTTGTTTCCGGTTACCGGGTCTGTATACACACTCCCTATTGTGTTTGATGGGATGGTCGCTCGTTACGGAAGTCCTTCCCCCATTCACACAGGTAAAGTGTGTGTGCGTCAGTCTGCTTTCAAGTTTACTTGTGTGCGTTTGTGGCCTTCTTCTTGAACCGCCTTCGTTGGTTCGTAATCGAGGCATACGTCTCATTCAAAACACCCCAAGTTGGTAGCTCTAGATTTATAATGTTTGTCCAATGAAATTAGAAGAAACTGACCCCCTTAGACATGGAGCTCGAAAAAGGAATAGAGTCAGGAAACAAGACTTCCATTTTTCTATAAAAAAATTTTCAAATATGAGCTTGATTTTGTATGAAATGATACTAGACCTCTGATAAAAAAAAGCTTGTTTGATAGTTTTGGATACCATTGTGCAGAGATACAAAGAACAATTTCTTGAGTGCAAAACAATCGGAAATTGACCTTTATTTATATTTCGAACCTCAGGTCATTGATGATAAGACTTGAACAAGAGCGTCTAGAAAGGTTTATTCTACCAAACTGCTCGTAATGTCTTATCAGCTTGTGAGAGGGGGTTATGTGTTTGTAACACTTTAGAAAGCTTGCTCTATAGATGAAAGATAGAGCGTTATTTTCATCATCGATTTACACACTCCCACAGTATTCATGGTAAAAACACACGTTTCCCGGCGTGCGCGCTGTACATCAACAGTACACACTGAGTGACCCCGGAACATCCGATGTAATCAGTTGCTGATAGCGCGCTCATATGACCTTATGCAGTTGCGAGCGCCGTAAAACCCTGTACTAAGTACTACTAGTTGCTGATAAGAGTCCCACCTCAGCACAGACGCAGGACAAGAGTTTAGCTGAGCTAAGCATTTAAAACTCTTGGCTGATCTTGTAGTTCTGCTCGTTTAATTCCACGATCCATTTGTTTACATCCAGAGAAGAAATCAGTGTATGGAAAATATGGTATTAGTAATTAGTTCATATTCTCTGTACGTTATGTGGTGTACCCTATATTATTTCATGTTATGTCGTAGGCCTACCCTACCTGTATCACTCATTGTCCCTGTTAATCCGTGTTCACAGATGAAATCATCATCTACCTTTTATAATAAATGAACTACACTGAGAAGTCTTTCTTCATGATGATTTCATCTTGTGTTCAGAGTAACGGGAAAAGTAGTGAAGGGTACAGTGTTGACACTCGATTGGTAGATAGTCAGCTGTTGTCAGACGTCACAAGTGAAATACAAACAGAAGGCCCTGGTCCAGCAAACTTGGCTAGTCTACTCAATCTTTCTTCAATCAAGTTTTTCTTCAATCAGAAGTCTTGATGACCAAATAGCCAACACAAAGAACAAGGATGCAAAACATCAAATTATGGTAAAATTCAGGGGGGCATGTTGGAAAACGCCAAACTGGGAGTGAGGCGAAAACGCGGCTTGCGCATGTCCGCCCTTAGCTTCGTACTTTTCCCTTATATGTGTCTGGCGCTTAAGTGTCACGTTGGTTGTTAATGTGGTGCGACAGTGTCGATTGAGCATCAGGACGATTGTGCTCCGAGTTGTCATTGAAAATGATGGAAATTCGGGAGAAATTGATGCAGAATGTAAAAATAAATGGAACTGGAGCTGAGAAAGAAGCAGATAGTGTACGACTTCAACAGTTCATTAGAAATTTGAACAACGAACTGGGTCAAATGCTTGTGGGGGTTTTTTCAAATACATTTTAATTCAGTGTGGTTAACAAATCTGGATACTTTTCCCTTCCAAAAACATTGATGTTCTAAGAGCATGCCACTGGATCTCACTGGTTTTAATCTAGCCTTTGGAGAGCGCTCGTATGCCTTGACGTGAATTTCTTCTTTTTTTGATATTATATTGCTGAATGGCAGCTATGCTTTTTACTCATTCACAGCCATTACCGCTCCTGTGTCTGTCAAAAGGCGTCGGCCGCTCTCGCACCCCTGTCGGTCGCGTATTTTCCTTTTTATTTCTAATAATTGCCAATGCATATGCGGCAACGGCATAGCCCAGTTACTAGAGTAACATCCCTTTGACCACTCAGAGCACTTTCACTTTATCAGAATGATTTCCCTTGAAGTCCTGCATATTTTTGGAACAGGAGTTCCCTTTGTCCTATTTCTGGGTTTTGTTTTGCCGTCGGGTGACCAAAGTCAACCAAACGCTAACGTGATGTTCATGCCGATATGAATTGAAAACGGCTCGTAATTTTAGAGATTCTGAATCCATTATGATTCAATGAACTCAGGTTCAGATGATGAAGTGCAAAATAATGGTAGTGGTGGTAGTTTGAGATGAGAGAAAGAGGTAGATCACCTGTCGACAGAAGTAGGAGCCAGTACTAATAATAGGTCTAGGCTAGTACTGAGTCTAGTACGATGACTAATGATTCAAGCGGTGACGCTTGAAATAGTGTAGCCTAAGTCATCATAAACTTGTCAATTTAGTTCTCTTTGTTTTGTTACATATTTTCAGGGTTGGTGATTTTTTTGATTTTTTAAATTTTTAAAAAAAAAATCGATTTTTAAATTTAAATCGGATTTTTTGATTTTTTTGATTTTTTTAAAAATGTCGACACAGTTTGGGATTTTTGGTGGCTAAAAGTATGTTCTTTTAGTGCAGAATGCATTGTCTTTATTTTAACTAATGATTAATTTAAGCAACTGCAAAAGAAAGCCTCAATCTGCTATTATCAGTGAATTATGGCTACAGACAAAAAAATGAAGAAAATGTCAGTCTAAAAGGAAAGGGGGGGGGGAGGGGGTAATTATGCATAGATAAACTTGTATTTTAGTACAGTGTGCGTGTGTGTGTGTGCGCGCTTGTGTTTGTCTAAAAAAAAAAGAAAATGCTAATTTCAATTATGAAAAAAAAGTAAATTGAATACTGTATTAATTTACTACTTACAGTGACAGGGGGGAAAGCAGACTTTTAAGCAGGATTATATTAGTCTACTAAACCTTATATCTGTTTTATAAAACCAAGGAAAGGAATTCTGAATGTTTGAGGACGTAAAAACAATACATTTTTTTAAAGTGATTTAAATCACTCAGTTATATTTTTAAAATCAAGTTGATTCAATTTTTAAAAAATCAACCCAACCCTGGTTTTCAATTATGAAAAGAAAGAAAATTGAATACTGTATTATTTTACAGTGACAGGGGGGAAAGCAGACTTTTAAGCATGATTATATTAGTCTACTAAACCTTATATCTGTTTAATAAAACCAAGGAAAGGAATTTTGAATGTTGAAATATGTAAAAACTGAATAAAAATAAATTTTTAAAAAAGTGTTTTATTTAAAAAATCAAGTTGATTTAAATCAAAAAAATCAACTGATTTAAATCAACCCAACCCTGCATATTTTTGTGTGTATTTTAGGACAGAAACTTCAACAATCTCGCAAAAACAGCAAAAATGTTGTACTGGCTAGTTGGGCTAAAAAAAAAAGTTTAATCCCCAAAATTTTTCGTTTTTGAAAAGCTATAAAACCTGAACAAAATAACATAGAGTCAAAATTATTTCTGTTCAATAAAGCTCAACATCTTGTACTGAAACTGGCCATTTTTTATAAATCTAACATAAATAGGTACAGAGTAACTGGATTTTGAAAAAGGTAACAAAAAAAAAAGCCAGCATGCAGCGGCTTTTCCTGAGCTGTGGCGACGGCAACGAGTGAGTTAAGGGCTGATTGCAATCTTCCATTCAGACTCCAGAATCTGCACATTTTAAATTTTATTAAATTTGCTGAATGTGGGTGATAAAGTAAGGGGAATAAGGGTATATAAAAAATAACCTTTAGCCTTCACCAACCCTTACGCCTAGCTTACCCTATCCCTAGAGTCAAGAGAGCTGTGATCTGTAGCCTGACTCTTTAGATAAAATATAAAAATATTATACCTCGAATCGAGCAAGAAATGTCGTTTTTAGATTTTGTATTAAAAGAGTAAAGAGGGCCTGGGCATAGTGGGTTTACCCCTCTCGAAGATAAAGAGTTAACTCACACTTCAAGATAGCAGAACAGAAGGGAAACTAGAATGCACATGGCTCGCATGGCAGATTTCACAGTGATATCAAGGAAAAGACCAGGATGTAGTGAAGGTTTCTTTCAATTTGCCATCATGAATATTTGGGCTTTATTTCAGTTTTACATGAATATAAAGCTGCTTTGGACTTCAAAGTAGCTGTATGTTATGCCCACCGAGCACTGGCAGTGGTTTTGGCAGAAACAGAATGAGATAGATCAATTTCCATACACACAGTTATAAATATCATGCATAATGTACTTCATAATGACAAAGCGGGGTATTTATTTACTTTCCTTCCTGTCTCACACTTGCCCTTCCAGCCCCAGCCATCATAATTTGATATTTTGCAGTTAGGTTTGAAATTTTCTTGAAAATGATTGATTAGTGACAGTATTAGTGGCTTTATGTGTGATCTACAGCAAACAATACTGCAGTTTGACCCCCAAAGCAGTGCATCAGTGTGCTGGAGTAGGTAGCATAAACACGGCCTCGAGGGCACTCATAGCCTTCAGAGCTCTTGGTTTCGGTGAAATCGGGGTAATTCAGATCGCTTTTACATTGCTCTTTCACTATCAAACACCAAATGCTGTACACCTTGTAAAAATTCAGCTTTTCCTCGTTACAATGTTGTAAGTTGTTTATATTTCCGATCAGGGTTGGGTTGATTTAAATCAGTTGATTTTTTAAAATTTAAATCAACTTGATTTTTAAAATAAAAATCAGTGATTTTAAATCACTTTTTAAAAATTTATTTTTATTAAGTTTTTACATATTTCAACATTCAGAATTCCTTTCCTAGGTTTCATAAAACAGATAATAAGGTTTAGTACACTAATATAATCATGCTTAAAAGTCTGCCCTTTCACTGTAAAATAATACAGTATTCAATTTACTTTTTTCCCCCATAATTGAAATCAGAGCTGGGTTGATTTTAATCAGTTGATTTTTTTATTTTAATCAACTTGATTTTGTGATTTAAATCACTTTTTACAAAATATATTCTGTTTTTACATATTTAAACATTCAGAATTCCTTTCCTTGGTTTTATAAAACAGATATAAGGTTTAGTAGACTAATATAATCCTGCTTAAAAGTCTGCTTTCCCCCCTGTCACTGTAAGTAGTAAATTAATACAGTATTCAATTTACTTTTTTTTCATAATTGAAATTAGCATTTTCTTTTTCTTTTTAGACAAACACAAGCGCACACACTCGCACACTGTAATAAAATACAAGTTTATCTATGCATAATTACCCCCCCCCCCCCCCCCCATTTCCTTTTAGACTGACATTTTCTTCATTTTTTGTCTGTAGCCATAATTCACTGATAATAGCAGATTGAGGCTTTCTTTTGCAGTTGCTTATATTAATCATTAGTTAAAATAAAGACAATGCATTCTGCACTTAAAGAACATACTTTTAGCCACCAAAAATCCCAAACTCTGTCGACATTTTTTTTAAAATATAAAAAATCCGATTTAAATTTTAAAAAATCTGATTTAAATTTTAAAAATCGATTTTTTAGATTTTTATTTTAAAAAAAAATAAAAATCACCAACCCTGTTTCCGATTATTAGGAGCTGTAGAGTCACCGTGGAAAACGAAGCCCCTCGTGGTCGAAATGCATGGTCAGCTGGTTAAAAAATTGACATGCGTGCATTCAAATGCTTCGCGGAAAGATTGATAATTAAATACCGTCTTTTCATTGGCAAAGAACTGTAGAGCTTTGAATGGGCTTTCCCTGGTACAAGGCTTGAATTAGGTGTTCAGGAGGGCAGGCAAAAATTGCCTCGGTGGGGCCTAAAAGTCAGAGGGCACCGAGGCAGTTTGCTAGGGCACCAAGGCAAAAATTATAGGTGATCATTTTGTTGATTTAAGTTGGTAATACTGGATCATGCATCACAACGTTTATATAGATAACAATATAATTTATTCTTGCTCTCAACAAAAGTATAGAGTTATCGGAAAATTTTAAAAATCATGAATGAAAGCTAAGTAAATCACAGTAAAATCACACCAAAACAAAATCTCTAGTAATCACAGTTTTAAATCAAACAATGATCACGATTGCATCTGACTTTTAAATGCCTTTATGACTAGATTTTAGCTCTTATTGATTGAGTTAATATGAATAAATATGACTGTTGACAATAGGGCACAATAGGGAACAGTAAATAACATGACCAATTAGGTAAGCCATTAATCTTTTGAGATTCAAACAAAGTGGTTTACAGGCAGTGTAGTGGTAAAATAAGAACAAATCATGGTAAATGAAAACAAATTTTGAACTTGTATGAAGAAGAAAAAGTGAGGAGTGAAAACAACTTATGAACTTGTATGAAAAAAAAAGAATGAATAACTAAAAACTGCTATCAAGCAGTTAAACAGTGTGAGGTTCTGACTATGATAAGTGAAAACAAGTTTTGAAAATACAAGTTTTAAAGTACATTTATGTTTTATTTAAAAAAGACCTAAACAATCAGTATGTCATATTATGACTTATGACTAGATTAGACAATATAGAAAATATGTAGACAGACAATAGAAAATATGTAGATCCAGACAATATAGAAAAATACTGGCTTACTGTTTGTCCCTTATGGGGAAAAAAACCCCAAGTGATTTTAAAAGTATCACCAGATAATGATGATTTCAGAGAATAGTGTTGTTTTATTAGGACGTCTATTTGTGAGACACATCTCTTGCCACTTGTCTCACATCTGCAGTCTTCTTTTTCATTCAGAGCTTTTTTCAGACACTGCTGAGGTTTGATCATTGCTGTGAGTGTGTTTGCACTAGCCATGACAAAATGGACACAATTGTCAAGCTGAGCAGTGTCTGACTGAAGCTTTGATGAGATTTCAGACAAGTCTGACAGGATTTCTCCATACCCCTGCCAGGGGCGGCTCGTGGGGCTAAAAAGTGGATGTGCACAATTAAGCTAACGCATGCTGCAGATTGTCAAGGGCATAGTAAATGAGATGGTGTATAATTTTAGGATCTTTTGGTTGGTGAGGGAGGACCTCGTGCTTTTATTTTCATTCTTTTTACATGTCGCTTTGATTTCTAGTACTAAATTTGTTTGTTAGCTAAACATTAATTTCGTTCATCCTACATTAAAACTTACCTCTCAGGTAATAACTTTCACCACTCCACTACAAAGCCATTTAAATGCACAACTCATAGGACGGTCACGTTCACCTCCCTCAGGTTCACGGTCACCGAAGTGGCAAGAGAGACAATGAACCATTCACAATTCACTTGAGCACTCCGCTGGATTGCTCCGGGGCTCACATAATAATAATATTGGCAAAGAATAGCGTTCGGTCTATCGTGTTTATTTTTAGACTGCCTACTGTGGGCTATGTTTCGGCACTGTTCAGCAGGAGCACATTTAAGATGTGCCGTCTTATTAATATTAATGTACCGCCAAACTCGCTATGAGTGTCGTCATCGCTTGGGTTATCCCCAAGAGCGATTTATAGGTCAGGTTACACTGTTGAATATCCGATTATGTTTAGCTAAAGCGCATGGACTTTGGCATGGCATTGTAGGTGTTTTACGGAGCTATAGACACAAAAATGACAGTTATGGCACCAGTGAGGACCTTGTTTTGATATAATATTTGGCTAGTGTTTGTTTCTGCCTTCTTTTAATATATTATTGTGGGTGTTTTATGTAATAGAACATTAAAAAATTTTGGGTGGCGCTGCATGACCGTGCTCTATGGACGAACCACGCCTCCCCCCCCCCCCGCCCTCCCAATTATTGTATCTTAAAAGTTTAAATAATCAATAATTCCCCCCATTTAGGAGTCCCATACTTTGCGGTGTTCAGACTTTGAATGGCCTTTGATGACCCCAACAACCAGTGCTCACGCAATGCCGTATCTTTTGATTAAGTTGTGATACGCACAGGTTCACTGACCTACCGTGGTGGCGAACCCGACAAGACGCTTGTATAACTTTCTTTTCGTTTCTTTTTCCACAAGTGACAGCACAGGACAAATATTGATCTATTTTCATAGTGGCACATTTTTAAAAAACAAAAATACAAGCGCACGGCAAAAATTGCCGTGGTTGACCCTTTGATTTTTAGGGCATTACGGCAAATTGGAGAGGCACCAAGGCAAATTGTCGCCTGAACCGGGTAGCGCTGTGCCTATGGCCCGTAGAATTTACGGGACTGTGACAGTGGTTGTTTTAATTAATACCAATTATAAGGGAAGTTATTATTAAAGTCTTGTAATTATTATTGGGGTACCTTCCCTTTATGTTTACCTCCAGTTTCCCACCCATTTAAAAGCATCAGAATCAGATTCAAGTTTGAAGAGAAAATTAGATATCTAGATTCTAAATCTAACACACTACCTCCCAAAAATGACTTACTGACAGTAAACACAAATGGGCTTACATGTTTATGGATTGTATAGTGTTTTATAAGGTAGGAAAAGCCTCTTGTCACTTTTTACCTGCAAACACTCACACAACATGTATTCCCCCTTTTTTGGTCTCAGTTTATCATGACTAGAATTTGTGTTGTTTATGTTGTTCGGTGGTGTTGATTTTGGCATCATTTTACTAACTCCAACTTTTCTCCATCCATCTCTCAATGAAGTTCCCCCCAAATTATATCAGTCAATAGAAATGTGGTTCAAGGTAGAATGTACATGCAGAAATTCATGAGGAAATATTCATAAATAAAAAAAGTCATGGGTGGTAGAGTTGGGTCACCCGTGAGCAGCCATGGTTCTCCGGATTTCCTCCGGCATAGGGGCCTATTTACCTACGGCATTGAAGAGGTTAATACCTCGTCTTTTTGTTGTTTATGGTTTAGTAGCACCTGTCTTTAAAAAACCTGTGGTATTGCTATGCTTGTTTCATGTCGTCACTGGCTTTGGGCGCTGTCACCTCTCTTGAGCTGAGCACATTTTACAGTACAGTATGCTGATTTACTCTGGTGTCTATTTCTGTGTGTGGCTGTTCGACAGATGGGATTGGAATTGACACACTTAATTATCAATTACTATCGATCAATAAATTAGCATGAATGTGCTTTGTTTGTAATTTGTAATGTTTACATCAGATGATCAATTGACTTTTGAATCACCTTTCTTCCTCAGTTACCACCACAACCACAGCCAGACAAAAAAGTAATTGAGCAGAGAGAAGAAGAGAAGTTGAAGTCAAAGTACCCAAGCCTTGCTAAAGGTGGAGGAGGTTCAGCATTGCTCAATAAAAGACTACAGAAAGGAGGGGTAAGGCCTTACAAATGAAAAGGGAAACAGAGATGCCAATCAGTGCAATTTTTTGCCGAAAATATGCGAATACGACTTTTCATGTGAAAATACGCATCCTGGAATGCGAAAAATACGAGATTCAGCTTGGGCGAGTAAACCTAATTATCTCAAGTCCCATCTTTTGTCAAAATAGTTTCAGTATCGCGGAACTGGAATATTTGAAAACCAAGTCCGATAAGGTCAGTAAGTTCAATTTTGCCGGTCACGATTGTGATATTATGTTCGTTCAGCCTTTCCCCGTCCGACAGTACGTTTCACTTCCACGCGGACAGGCGGCAGGCTCTATCGGGAAAATCAATATCTACTTTCGCTGTCGTTACCACAGAGAAGTTTGCCAGCGGTAGTCTGATAACGCAACTTTTGTGACATGCAGGTTGTGCAGTATAAACTCTGTGTCGCCGTGCAAATAAAATTAAATCAATACTCCGACTCGTCTCTGTGCTGTCACTTGTGGGGGAAAAAAGAAAAGAAAATACGTGCGTCGTCCGATTTTTAGATTGTCTGGCTCGCCATTGTGACCGGCCAGTGACCCTGCGCGCATTCGCATCATAAAAATACGGCATCGTGAGAGCAAAGACCGTCTTTAGTGGGAGTAACGGCATGGCGAAGTATAGGACTACGGAAAAGGGGAGGGGATTATTGATTTTTTTTTTTAAGATACGCTGAGGGGGGGGGGGGGGGTGAAGGCAACACCAGAGGACAAAAAGTTTGAAGCAATTTTAGTATTTTGATTAGAGCTCTCTGCAAAGAGCGCGTTGGTGCAGGCCGTGTGCGGAATCAGGACCCTTCATACTTTGCAAGTCTGTGTTGTTGAAATAAAGTCTAAGTGTTCGTGTTTTATTGGATGGGTGATAGTCACGGCGTCACTTTTCGCCCGATTCTGTTAGTTTTAGTTCGAGTGACCTAGCAGCCCGCCGGAGCTCCCCGGCTCGGGGTCACGGGGTTAATGAGCCCTGAAGCGACTTTGCCGGTGTCAGTCAAGAAGTTCGCATTTTTGACTATGTTTAAAACAATATAACTTCTTCCCCATCCCACATAGCAAACCATTACGCGGATGTACTAAAAGCTCAATGTCTTGAGATTTATTATGCGTTAGAATGGTTAGTTTCTGTGCCTTAGTTTTTGTTCTAGACAAGTCTTTGTAGAGTACCCAATGAGTCCTATTTTAGTTACAAACTTATGAATAAATGATTGTTAATTTAAAAAAGGCTCGACAGATCTCTCCAAAATCTGTGTTAAACTGACTACGAATATCATGTCTTTTACCATGAGAAATCTTAAATCTGCGCGGGTAGTAATAGTCAAGTTATAAGAGAAGAAAGATGCACATCTGCATTTTTTAACTAAAGACGATAAGCGTTAGCTCTTATTTTATTATTAAACAAGAGAAAGTTACTCAGCGTTTGTTCATGAATCATGCTGTGTCTGTGGCAGCCTGCATACAACTAAAAAGATATAATACATGTATAGAATCTAAGCGATTAAAAAACCCACAAAACCGTGTAAATACATGGGTAGAGATAAACTTCTTGTATGGAATAAAAATAATGACCGCTAAAACATTCATTCTTAGTTTTTGTGTAGGAAATATGCGAGGACACAATTATGAATGTAAAGAAATCAGTCACATTGTCAGTTATTGCAAATGGTCATAGAAACGAAAAAAAAAGCTGGAAAAGTCTGGTGCTGATTCAGTGTCCCTGGAAAGCTAGAAATTATTCTTACGAGAAGTCATCCCTATTATTCAGTCAACTTACAAAACCTAGACTTAGCGTTTTAAGAAAAGTAAGGAATTTCTGGAGTGTAACAGATACTGTTCGTGTATTAGATCTACTTTGAAGATGTATTCTAGCACTAAAATCGATTTGTACTTTTCATAGAGAAACTTCATGGTAACTTTTATATACTTTCGAGAAAATATGCGAATATTCACGATTATATTAGACACATAAAGTTGTATTTAGAGGAATTACTTCATAGCGAATTGTGTGCCCGATGGATAAAATTGTAAAATTACAGCCTTCTATTATAAGCGCAGATACCATCTTTTCTGAGTATCTGCACCAATGTTATGTCATTCATGTTCCAAAAGTTCGACAGATTTTGACGATGCCTTTTTTTTATATAGATTTTTTTTCATTCACGCTAGTCCAAAAAAATTTACAATTTAGCATTGCTAACTCCAGCGCGTTTAACGGAATAACCAGACAAGTTACAACGTCCGTTCTTTTTTGAGTCTCAAGAGCAGAAATGCGTGCTTTGGGTGCACTAAATGAGGATTACCATAAATACAAGGATACACCTTAAATTGTACGTTGAAAAGTACCAAAAATTAGGTCGGCCCAGACAGGGAGCTGACCCCCTGTGACCCCGACGTGATAAGGCGCCCGGCAGGGAACCCCCCGCGCCAACTAAAATTCCACTGCCGGTGCGCCGTGTAGTAAATTATACCTACAGTGTATGTTGTAGCTTTCTGTTTCAAGACTGGCAGATTTTCAGTGTCACTGCATCTTGCCCTGCCACAGTTGTTACAACTCTCACAGTGCTTGGGTCTACCTGAGCCATTCAAGTTATTGCTCTTCTCTGAGTTTGAGCTATAATTTTAGTCTGTCATTTCATAACATGAATTCTGACACCCAGACTGGTTCTTGATAGTCGAAATTCTTGTTCTAGACCCTTCCGAACACTCAAAGCAGGATTAATTTTTTTATATAATAATGAGACGAAAATATTATAATAAACTGAAATACTTCAAACAAGACCCCAGTACGACACTGAACACTAACATGTTGTTGACTGGACACATGTATATTGTACGCGTGTGTACTCCCTTTTTCGAGCTGGTGAGCTAGTAATTTTTTTTCAGGAAATATTCCTGGACACTGAACATTTTACTAGTTGGTCGGTCGGTCGTGGAGAATACACATTTTCCCCTGAAAATACACATTTTCATATTTCCCAATACTCATTTCGGTTTTCTGTGGTTGGCATCTCTGGGGAAATAATTTCTTTGGTTTTCCGAAAGTTGCAACATTCCTCTCTACTCTCTGCAGTGCATGACAATAAGTCAACAGTTTGTGAGATGCACTATATTGCGGTCTCTCAAAGGTTAAAATAACATTTTATTATCTGAATGCTGCTTTGTTTCTTTTGAATAAAGTTCACACAACTGTTAATGGAGTTAGTCGGAATTCTGTTAAGTAGAATGGTTTTGACAGTAAAATTCTTCTGCTTGTGCTTTGGATTTTACTTTTAAGTTTAAATGAGAGAAAAGTCATAAATGGAAAAATGGATGTGATAGCTGTTTTGAAAATCATTTATCCTGATTATGATGACGCATGGTTGTTTTTCGTGGTTCTAAATTGTTATTTAAAGGAAGTTTCCCCTGGATCGATAACAACATTTAAAGGCAGTTAAAAAACTGAGGGCATTATTGAAAATTTTAATTCAGTAAGGAATATTATCAGTCTACTTAGTGTACACCTTTTGATTTTTTTTCCCACGCTATTTTTCATTTTTCATGAACCTTCTGAATTTCAATTTGACTGGCTCAATGGTGTTGTCTAACATACTCCTAGATGTATACTATTGTTGGTCAGCTTGATTTTGGTCTTAGTCGGACATTTTATCATAGCAATACCAATGTCCCGCCGCGCTATGGGCTTGAAATCGGGCACCTCGCTAGGTGTAGTTTTTGGGCCGTTTGCGATCAGGGGTGGCTCTCTTCTGAGTATAGTTATGCTAAAATCTGTGGACGAAAATGAAATAAAATTGGCTGACAATTTGAAGAAATTACTACATGCGAGCGTACAATGCTGACAGATTTCTTGAATTGCAGTGTTTGTGTGATTATTTTCTGTTTTTCAAAAACTAAGAGGAGCTGCTGTGTCGTCGTATACCAGGCAGATGCTCTGCATAGATCTCTGTGTGTAGTATATTTTATATTTTACGTACCAACTTAAAATTACCACCCATCCAGCAATAAGAGGCAAAATCCGGAAACTATTTCAGAAAACTGAACAAGCTAACCTATTGGCATGTGAGAGGCACTTGAGATTGCTAGCAGTATGTAATTGGCTGCCTTGAACTAAATAAGGTCATACAAGAGTCCATTCCAGGTTTTCCCCACCTTGCTTTAAGTTGTTGAGGGGGTGATCGGAGAACATGTAAGCTGACAAAACGCCTTTTTTTCTTCAGAGCAGTTTCAGGAAAAAGAGTCGTTCCGAAATTTTGAATTCTAAGTTATTCAAAGACTAGTTACTGTTTCAATTTTATTTTTTCACACAAGTAGGATAACTGATCAGGCTTTCGATTTAGCAAATAAAAAATGTTGGCACCAAAATGAAAAAAGGTGTTTTGTCAGCTTATGTCACAACAGAGCTGATTCTTTTAAGATCAAAGTTATATATCATTTAAATTTGTAACAGGGAGAGTAAATTCTAATTCAACTAATTTCTGCCCAGTATGTTCTTAATTAGACCAATGTAGTTTTTAAGTAAAGATGTGTTGAAACTTATGAAATTTTGTAATGCCTCGCAAGCCTATGCCCCCGTATCCTGCCGTGCCAAGCCAAGGCAGAGCGACATATCTGCACTTTTTATGATTTTAAATTGCGTCGCGCTGCCATTGGAAGTATGGGCATGGCCCTTCAGTTACATCTGTTTGCCATTGTGAAATGTCCTATTTGTTGTGCAGATACGTCTTCCTGCCTTTGACACAAGATGCAGAATGTGTATAGGCGTCCATTTAAACGAAGATACAAAAATTAATAATTTTTGCCGATACGTTGGTTTGCCTTGGCATGGCAGTATTAGTAGCAGTTGAAGTTGAAGCGATGTCGAGCAATTAAACAAATATTTTCATGCAAATATTAATCTTAAAGGTCCAAAGTAATAAAGACATTGAAAAAGTGATAGCAGAATTAGATGCCAAGTTCCATTCATATATTCCAATTCATTACTGACTTATGAACAGTTTTCCCTCAAAATGCAGCAAGAAAAGTTCCACTTTTTGGCGATATTTTCCAATAAATGTCCCCCAAAATTTTGCAACAAAAAATCCCAATAACCTTTATTTATCCCTGGATTTTTGTAATTAAAAAACCACAATTCTTAGAATTTACTCCTCTTTCATTTGAGCTTGTTTTAAAGCAATTTGTATAAAATATGATTTTTTATTGTCATCGCTACTTTTATTAGGCCACTGTTGTAGTTGTAGCAGGTTGACAATACAGTGGAATCCTGTTATAATGAGAGGGAGGGGACCGGAGCAAAATGTCCGTTATAGCAGGATTCTCGCTATAAGGGATCCAGTAATAAATTCAAGGGAAACTGTAAAGTAGGCCTTGTAGGCCTACTAGTCTATGAGTTTGGTGTTCTGTTTATTTCCTTTTGCTATAATATCTCCCCTGATGATGATTTTGTTTTAACATGACCTCTAGGTCTTACTTGATCAAAAGTCGAATCAGTTTTTTTTTCTCTAGCGCTAGATCTAGCGATGTGGACTGACAGCTCGGTGTTGGCGATCAGAAAGAAAGGGCTCTGGGCTAACTCTCCTGCTGTGTTTTCCCCCACCCCACCCCACCCTGTGGTGCATTCCGTCTGCTTGCGCACGTCACACTTTCACTCCATCCATCACATTGCTGTGACCTCTCCATCTCCGCATCGGAGAAGTGAGAGGCATGGTAGGCCTTGATAATCTAAACTAGGCTTATGAAGGCCTATCACGCGATGCATTCTGCTTGTCTGCGCATGCCACACCCTCCCTACTCATTCGATCCGGCCTTCATTGAGGACGCACATGGGCTCTTTCTTTGTTTCGCAAGATCACCAAGTTTCTCAACTGGCGAGGTTTTAGTTTACAGTACGTATAATTGACCTATGCAGTGTGCACAGCAGCAGCAATATTCCGCTATAACCGACTCGCACGTTTGTCTGATTGCGCTATAGCAGTATTTTATTTACAAAGGTAAAGAGGAGAAAAAAACGGGATTTTCGAATAGTGTCTTAATAACTTCTCGTTTTTTCCGGACTCGTTATTAGTGGACTCCACTGTATAGGGCAGCTACCATTGTGCATGATTTACTCATTTTTGCTATATATACCATTGTTTCTCTGCTCATGTTCATTCTTTTAATGTTTTTGGGTTTTTTAGGGTCTAATTTTTCTCTTTTATAAGTTTTATTAGTTCTTTCTGATCAATTTACTCGAAAGTTCGGGCTATAAACCTTAGTTTTAAACTCTTCAACTTAAATAACGATGCAGCTAATTTGCAGATTTTCCTGATTGCAGGATCATCACTGCCTCGTCTATTTTTAGCATACACTTAGAACATTAAAAAGTTGACTCATTTTTCCCAACATCACGCTTTAGCCTGTCGTCAGAGAAATTTGCGCTCGCATCCTGCAACTTGTGCGTGCAACTTTTGCCATTTTCGTGAATTCGCAAATTTTAGCCAATTTTCCACAAAATTTGGAAAAATAATATTTTGTTAAGAACCCTGAAACTTTCTTCCACGACTAAAAATAATGTTGCCAAGGGGGACCATTCACTCCTTTCCTCTACGGGTTGCCCGCCTATTGCGGATGGGATCGGTGCGGGATGATCACCTGACTCGCCGCCTGAATTAGGCGTGTTGTTTTTGAGGCAACGAGTCTGGCGCAATCGACTTGTGACACGATAACTGCTTTGCGCCGTCAATCTGGCGAGCAAACCGACCGCACCCGACCCAACCCCTAATAGTTCTGTTTGGACTGAACAATCTTCTAGCTAGATAAACACGATCGTCTGATTACTTAGCTTAGCTTGCTTCTTTCCGTATCTCCAGGTAGATAGATCAAGTATAATAATTTGTGAAAGACTTTAAATCTTAGGTTAGGAGGGTAGATTTAGACATGGATCGATTTTTCCAGAAAACCACTAAAGGGGACGTTGAAATATAATCTTACGCCTGGAAA
>NW_004798929.1:0-14873 GCF_000002075.1 Aplysia californica | reverse complement strand
TTAAGGTCGTGACACATGTGTCAGGGGACAAACTGTTTTTGTACCCCCAACATACAGCCTCCATGCAGTTTTTTTTTTGGGGGGGGGGGGGGATTGGCATTCACATTTAACTTTTGTATTTGATCTAACAAAACTCATGTTTGTTACTTTGATTGCAATGAGCATTCCAACAAATGTATTCCAGTAGTTCCATGACATTTGTTTAGCTATACACGTCTTGCAACTTTTCTTGCAACTTTTGGTAATTTTTCCCGCAACTTTTTGCAACTTTTGCTATTTTCAAATGCAAATTTCTCTTAGGACTAAATTAGTGTACACCTAAGACCCACAGTCCAACAGATGGATGAGTACTTTTCTATGCTCCTTTGTAGACATCTAAATGACCTTGGGTTGTCATCTACAAATGTCAGAAGAAGCGCTACTTTATCTGTTCACCTTTGACACGGAAGAAGATTTCAGCAGATGGAACAATGACGCCACTGAAATGTGATGTACACATCTGGGTTGTGTAATCTGCTGTGGCTTATTTACCAGTGCAGCTTATTTATGAAAAAAGCTCAGATATTTTTTAGAAATTGTGGGTGCAGCTTTTATGCATGTGCCCTCAATGGCCTGAACTTTACAGTTCCCATTTTTTTAAAAATTATTTATTTATTTATTTATTTATTTTTGATGGTGTCATGCTATTAAACTTCTAATATTTTTTTTCCTGCAGCAAAAGTACTTTGATTCGGGGGATTATGCTATGGCTAAAGCTAAGTTGAGTGCAAAACAGAAACCACCACCTCCACCAGAGAAGATCATCAAAGCTGAGGCTGTTGGTGAGACGATTCCTACACCAGAAAATATTCAGGCACGGAAACCATCATTGGTGACCAGCAAGTTAGCATCAGGAGAGTTGATATGATTTCCCCTCAACTTCGTGCTACGGTCAACCATTCCTAGGAATGGCAATTTGTATATGAATATGTTGCTATCCCAACCAAGATGAGGCAGAAACAGTTGTGGGATACCCTTAATAAACATTGGTTATGAAGTACTGCATCCTCCTGTTAATCTATGTTTTGCATCATGGCCTATTAAAAAGTATTACTTGAAAAAAGAGCTGCAAGTGAGGTTTTCAGATAGTTTGCATCTGATTTTTATGTAACTGAGCAGAGAATCTCCACATTTTATTCTCTGTGTTGAGTCACTGACATGTCATGAGCTGTTGTGTAGTTTCTTATTACCAATGTGTTAAATTGGTGGTCAGAAACACATTTTTACAGATCATAGTGTGAATAAGTCGCCATCGTTATACTGTTTGAATTGCTCCTGGTTTTTCAAATAACTTATATGCCTCATTTTGGTTGAGAAATGTGAATTTCATACCACCTTCTGCTAGTGTACAAGTATGTGTATTACTTTTATTAGCACAATGCCCACTCAGGATTTGGTTGTATGAAGCGGATGTAGTTCTGTGCATTGGTGTCCCAGTAAGATAGAATGATCTTCACTATTTAACCAAAGGTTATGTACCATTTTGTGCCAGTTAGAAGCCCTGCAGCTTTTATTTATTTATTAATTTTTTGTTTGTTTTGTTTTTTTGTGATTGGGCCATGAATTTTTTTCCTGCTGCAATGTCCCCTAAAAAGTCTCAAGTGAAAAATGTTGCGAACAAAGAATGAATGGTTCACTATTAGTCATTCTCACCAATCTATTGAACTATGTGATCAGGCAGCAATGGGTCACACATTCAGACATGAAACAGTGCCTGGTGTTAGAAAATCAACCTATTCTGCATTGTTATGGCTGAAACTTAAAAGAAGTGAATGACATTAGTCTTCTAATGTCATGAAAACTATTTAAAAAATTAATTTACTTTTTACTTTGTACCTGTCAGGATGCTTATCAAACCTTTTTACTATCTTGAGGGCAAGCTCAGTTTTTCACTACATGTCATTCACCATAGCACATACGTTTGTGGTGTAATTGTCCTTGCTTACTGTTTTTAGAAAATGGTTTAAGCAGGGTGAGTATTTGCAGTCCTACCATGGATTGTTTTTCTGTTGTTGTTTGTAAGGCTAACACATTCTTCAAGAGTGCTCCATGGTACCCAGCACTGATTTCCATAAGCCCTGTTAATTGATTTATGGGAATGGAAGGTAGCACCAATGGTGTGGCTCAATGACAAAAAAAATGTTTTGAAAGCAAGATATGCTGAAAGTGGCAGCTGTCACTAGTATATGACAGAGTGCTTTAAGCCACAGCTTTAGGTCTTGGGTTGTTGACTGCAAGTCGAATGTGTATGACAGCAAATCAAATTTATGGAGATTGAAGTATTTGCTTCATGAGAGTCATGAACACTTCCCTGTGTATGCATATTGATACTGAATATTGTCTGTTTTCCATAACCCTGATCTTGAATCATCTCAGTAATTTACCAGTGCTTTTTTCCTCTGTAGGAAGTGAGGATGGATCGTATAGTCTCTGATTCTAGTGCCTGCTAGAGTTATATTTTAAAGCTTGTATATATGAAGAAGGCTGAAGAAAAAGAAGGTCTTTTGTTTGCGATTTAGGTGTTTGGAACTTCAGTGCTAAGTTATTGCTTGTAACAAATGAGAATCATTCAACCAAAGATTTTGCAATTGGCATGATATTAAGAAAATCAAGATGTTTGGGAAAATGTACATGTCTGACATCACTTTTTAGTTTGTTGTGTATTAAATTGTCAAACTGAGTTGTGAGTCGAGTACTTCATGGATTACAATTTATTTTCATTTTGATTCTGTTTAAAAATCAAAGATTATGAGTTTATTTGAAAAGATGGAATTAATCCCTTCCATGCGAAATTATTTTCTTAGAGTAGTTTTGATTTCCCAGGGGGCTCAGTTTTCCGTAGGGTAGCTATGCATTTTTTAACTCGCTGTATGATCAAGTACAACATGAAAGAAATGCAACAGGCAGAACTGCTCACAGAATCACATGATAATGAATTTATTGGGTGGAACGGATAGGCTCGGGGAGGGAATAGTTTCTGTCAAAAGCGTTAGCATATCACTAGTCGTGGGGTAAATGAAAACTAGAATAGAAGACTATACCTTTGGTCATGCCATACTCTTTATTTTGCGATGTGCGTAATCTGTATATGACTCCCCTACCTTAATTATCCGTGATAGGGACGTCCAACTTCAGCAGTCTGTCATTGATCTTCAGTTGACATGTATGTGTATTGTGAACATTTAATGTTTAAATTGTTATATAATTTGTTCTTTTTTTTTTTTCACTTATTTCCTTTTTTTTGGTTACTTTAAAACCCAATGCCCGACTAAGGCCGCAACCATATTAATGCCTGACACCGATGGTCAGACCAGACCGTCTTCGGGCGCAAAAGAATGCGCACCGGCTCTTTAGTAATGGAAGGTAACAAAAACGATTTCGGCTACCATACTGACGCCCTACGTCCTGTGTCGTCCCCGGTCAGACCGTCTCCGATAAAACATGTTCTATCGACGACGGTCCGTCGGGCGAGATGGGAGGTAATTTTATTGATGTTGTCTCTGCATAGTTGTGTCCCCTTTCCCGCCTCAATGACACAACACCATAGATGTACACTATAGGTTTAAAAGGAGGTAACTCTATGCGCTGCACAGAATTCTAGCAGTTCTTGTCAGCTCTGCATATATCTCTAACAGTTCATTGAAACTGCTATGTTTCATGCGATAGTATTGTTGGAAATTTCACTATCTTCCAACAACGGTGGAAACAAATGATGAAATTCACTTACTGTATCACGCTTTCTTTGGATGGGATGCGCTGAAAATTTTCTTGTCTTGTTGTTTTTCTTTCCTTTTTTTGTCTGCGTCTCAAAAGCAGCAACAACAACACTTTTTTTCTTCTACCGCACGCCATATTTGCAAGACGGCGGTGTCTGACCGCCAAACTCCGGTGTTAATATGGTCGGCTGCACCCGACGGAAAACGGCGGGTCTGGTCTGTCTGTCGGTGTCAGGCGTTAATATGGTTCTACCCTAAGCCTTAGACACTGCACTGCACTTTTCAGTTTTGTGCTCTTTTTATTGTGTTTATGGAAGATTCTTGTAACCATCTGCGCTTTTATTTAAGGTTAAGTATAATAAGCCCCCTGACTTCTGACTTAAGTAATGTGCCTCAGTGTGCATGGTTTTATAGAGAGAATAAGAATAAGGTAGAAGATTGCATGGTTTCACAGTTCAGTATGTATTTCACAGAGCTGTCACTATATATTTTTCTTTGGCTCGTATCTTTTATGAAAGTATTGTTTTCAGTTGTGAATATTAATCATACCAGCTTGTGTGTGTGCAATGATTTTCCAACATAAACTTCTTAGTCTACAAACTGTCAAGTTGCTAGTGCTTGGCCCATCACTTTATCAGCTATTAGTTCAGTATCTTAGGGTCTGTTTTCTTGTGCAGATAGAAAAGTGAAATATATGGTGCTCTACGAAACAATGAAGTTGTTTACTTTCTACACAAAGATAGGCTTTGACAGAATCAGTTTTTCTACAAAGAAATTCAATTGATCTGTAGCAGGATCTGATTTTTTGTAGCTACATGAAGATTTACAGTTAACTATTGGTTTGCCAAAAGAATTTTTGATAATTTTGTCTCAACTATTTTTCTTCCTCAGCTATTGTTTAAGATTTGATCTCCATGACCTATTTTTGTCATGATGTTGCCTGTCAACTTAATGTTGAGACTAAGCTTTGAGCAACGTGAAAGCTTGCTATTTTTTATTCGAACATTTTGAATTCCCCTATGATCAGGAGCTTATCTTCTTACTCAAAGTTCTCAAATTTACTCTGCTTACTTCAGTACAAAGATAAATATAGATATTGGTGTAAAAGTAAGCCATTATATAATTGTCAGAAAACCACTTCCATGTGTAGTGCAAGAAATAAGTCAGTCAGTAAGATAACATTGTTCTTTGTTCTGTGGTTGAGTTTCCAGGACAGGTGGCATTCACTGTGTCAGCTGGTTCCTCTGCATGGTCATAATGTATAAAGTACTGGAGTATTGCTGTTTGCTTGGATGTGTTAAGGCAGTATGATTTTAAAAAACTGAATTACCCTGGATTGTTGGCTCAGGCCAGTAAGTGGGGATGTTATAGAAAACCAGTGTTCAATTTCACACTTAATCTTTCGTTGTTGTCAGTGTCAGAAGGGTGTGTCTTCCTCCCTGTTCCGTGAAACAAGTGGAGGGCGTACTTTTGTACTTTCATCAAAATTTGTATGATTTTTTTGTCCTCCATTAGCACCATGTTCACCTTCTTTGATGAATAATGTATTACCACCAAATTTTAATGTTTGTTAGAATGGCATTCTCTGTTATCTGTGCTTTTTGACGGGTCAAAAAAAACACCTTAGAATGGAAGTGTTGTATTTCATTGGCTTCGGTTACCTGTCTAGTCATTGGTATTTTTTCCACTTAATCTGTAACATGTTTCAATTGCTTGTGAAAGAGCGAGATTTAGGGGATATGAATTATTTTCAAGAATTTGTACCCTTGTCTTGTGTGGTGTTTGACCCGAATACTGTCAATGGGAGGCTGCCAGAATATCAGGGTGTTTTTGCAAAAAAGTATATGTATCAGACAGCATTTTATTTTCAGTACAAAGTAAATCAAGTATATATAAAAGAATGGTAATTGAACATAGATCATTATAAACCATGTATAACACTTGAAGAAAGTGAGTAATTTGAATTTTATATGATTTTTTTTGGTCAAGTAGGCCTATTGTGAAGATTTTCTCATTCTAAAATCTGGATGTTCAGTGCAACCTAAATTTCTGACAAATGCACATATTTATTTGAAAGAGGCTTTGAGTACTAAAGAGATACTATTAGTGTGAACACAATTTTAGTTAGTAAACGAGATAAAAAATGTGATCATGCTGATATCAAACTGGGTTTACCTTTATTCTCTCTGAATTTTCTTACATTGTCGTCCCAGTAAAGTTTCGTGAGTCAGCAGTGGTTCACATTGTTCATGGCACCATCGTACTTCACATGCTGGGCACCAGTGTCTGGTTCTTTTCCTGCCTTGGCGACCTTTGCTGCAGACATAACAATGTCTTTCCTTCTTTCCATCGAGAAGATAAAGTCTGTGTTCTGGATGTGGAGGCTCATGAGTGGAGGTGGTACTTCTTGATTTTCATACACAGCTTCAACCACTGACATCAGAAACTTTCCTACCCATTTTCTTTTCCTTTTGAACAGTCAAATTGTGAAAAATCCAAAAATTTAGCAGGGTCATGTCTAGAACATTTTCGAAAATCTTTTTCCAATACCCGTGAGTACTCTGTTCACCAGCTTTGTGATACATCATTTTGTCAGCTAAGTCCACTCCTCCCATGGCTATTGTAATAAAAAACCTTGGCTAGTTTTGTTTGAATTTTCCCTTTTATCTGTTTGGTTTCCATTTCAGCTTTGTGAGCAGTACTTGGCATAAGAACAGGTTCTTTTCTTCTGCCGATATGCCATTGCGATAGTTGTATCTCTCCTCTGAAATTTTACGTAATTGACCTTCAATTTTGCTTTAGACAGAGGCTTAGGAAAGTCTTTGTATTTACTCTCACTGTACCTGTTTGCACAGTCCAATGTGTCCACAGGAAATTTGCAAGTGCTGCCTTTGTATAAAAATTGTCTGTGAAAACATGATAACCTTTCTCTAGTGGGTGACTTTGCTCAAGTAGACTTCTGACAACTACAACGGCTAGACCATCATCTCTAATCACATACAGTTCTTTTCCAGCGCTAGCATATAGCTCAGTGTGAACAATGTACCCACTGGAATCACATAACTGAAATTTCTTTATTCCAAATCAGCTATGCCTCTTATTTGGCATATACAAGATGAACACACAGCAATTTTTCATGCCAATCATACTCTCGTCTACCGACAAGTTTCAATGGAACATAGAATTCTTTAGCCTTAGCATTGAATTTTCAACAGAAATGACACCTTTTGTCCTCTGGGAATTTCATCTGCGTTCCTGTTCAAATGCACCATCCAATTGGTGAGACTGGAAATCCAGAACAGCATGATGTGGGAGAAGTAGGGGGTGCTGATACAGTCACTGGTCTGGTAATCTGCTATTTTTCCCTTTTTGACGAGTCCCATGTTCAACAAAAGTCCTAAATAGTTTCAGGTAAGTCATTGAAATCCCCGTATTAGGCCTTTGCGTATAGTGAGATAGTGAGATGTTGGATGATCTCTCTCCCAATCGCGAATTTTTTGTGAATTCAGAAGTTCGCCAGCACAATGATTTGTTTCACGAAGAATGTGTTTCAATAATTCATCATCTAGAAACAACAAAAAGAAGTCAATTGGTTTATCAGAACCCACAGGAATATTTCTTAGCTGGCACTAAGAACAGACCTAACCGTAAACGAAAGTGGGAATTTCTCTCTTTCAATCTCTGCTTCAGGCTCAACTTCTCTCCATTCATCACCTGCAACTTGATCTACTAGGTCTAGATCTATATTGCTTTCTTCATCACCCCCATCACTGTTGTCAGTGTTGTCACATTGTCACTTATGTGTGGAATATCCGGGAAATCATCATCTGAATCACCACTATCAGGTTCTTCAAATAAAACAAACAAGCCTCTCCTTGAAGAGGTGTCACTAGTGGGAGGCCCTGGATCAGGACTTGCCATTTTTCATAAATCACGGACTCCAATATTCCCTGACTTTAGATGCTTGCCTTTCCAAAATTCCTGCTTCAGCCAGCTTTGCTTTGGCCTAAAATGAAAGTAGAAATACTGTATCTTGTTTAGGAAGAGTTGCTTCCTGTTTCCTCTACATTGCCAATTTTTTTTTCACATTTTTTCTCAGTGACCGATATAACCGGTCACAACATTCTGGTAACATCCCAGTGACTGATTTGGTCGGTCACTGACAGTATTTGGGTTAAAAATCTGCCTTCTGTTTTGTTTCAGAGTGATTGTTTTTGAATGAAAATGCTGGACAATTTTGTTTTGTTTCGTCCAATGTGAATGACTTCAAGCACATCTTGCTTTTTCTTTTTCCTCCTATGTTTATCTTACTATGGGTGGTTTTAAGAATGTATGTATTTGAAAGCCTTCAAGAGTTTATTGCATTGTAAGTATGTCTGTCTGTAGCCATTATGCCGTTTATTCTGCTTTTGTAGCATTAATGTACATCTAATATTTTGATTACGTTGTGTCATTATATTGTAATCCAATAATAATAAGTCTAAAGGGACCATTGGTACTATAATTTTGAGTCAGAGAATGACTGTTATAAGTTTTTATAATCCATTAATAATTTAGGTGCTTCATGGGTAGAATTGCTCAGAGATCCTGTTACTGTTAATATTGAAATTTTTCTTAAACTTTGTTCAGATTTGTTAACTGACTGAAAACTGAAACTGAACTATCTTAGTTTCCCAGTTTCAGCTAGATATGTCTGGTCTTTCTGTCTTTAAAACTAAACAATATGTGTGCGGCTCTGAGAAAACCGGTCCGATGGTGCGGAATTTTATTTTGAGACCGCCAAAAATAGGCCTTAGACTACATTTTTACTGAAAACGAGATTATATGAAATTTAGAAAGATAAACCATTTTTACATCATATAATTCAAGGAATTTGCTGAAATATGATTCTAGATATTGTTTAAGAATTATTTTGGTGGGCATTGTCGCCAAATTACGCAAAATTCCTAGTCAAACAGAGGGAATCTGTACTCAATCGGGTGGACACTTTGTTTTCACAGGAACCCCCATATATTATACCAAAAGAAATAATTTTATTGCCGTTTCGGGAAAACCCAGTGCGCATGAATATTTAAATGTCACAAATAGTTACAAGAGTTTCGCATCTTCTAGTTTCACTTCTGAGAAGGTTTTTTTCATGAGTGCTGTTTATCCTTCTTCTGTTCCATTTCTTGCCATTCAAACCAAATTTGAACTGTTCGTAATTGAATTAAAGTTCTTCGTTCTGCTCTGCAAATTCCCAAAATAAACAAAACTTTAAAACCCATTTTCTCAAAACTTCGCCTTCGGACCCCTGTGCTCTCTAAAATGCCATAACTTTTCTCAGAATGCTCTAATTGTATTCAAATAAAGTGCAAAATGCTCGGGAAAGGTGTGTCTTTCAAAACATGCAAAAAAGTCTATTTTGAACATTTGCACCATGTGAAGGGTTTTCTTAGTTTCAAACCATGTTTAACAAGGAACATTACCATAATCTAAATTCTTATACATTATTGCCTATCCACCACCCTCTTTTTTTTTGACAGAATAGAACAAGATTTGGTTAGGTTGTTTGTTTTTTTCCTATGTAAACTTAAAACTAGTCTGCTTTTAGAGATATAGATCAAGATTTACCATAGGTCAGGTTCCAGTATTCTTGAGATGAGTGAAGCAGAATTACTCTAGACACAAAGACTAATGAGAGATAGGTACATCTAATTTTCTATTCTATGTCTATATTTATATCCAGACTCAGTTCAATAGTAAGTAGTACCATCCAGACCAAAATCGCCCTTTTAAAAAAGCTCATTAAAAAATAAAACTTTGCTTTAAACCCCAATTTTTTCTAATGTATTGAACAGAAAAAATACATTTTAAATTCATTAAAGAATACGGAAAATCAAAGCAACAAGGGCTTTTCAAAAGTGTTATCGTTGGTCTCAGGTTCATTTCCAAATCTGAGTTAGTCTTGAGTTTGCGGCAAAGTACTTTATTTTGAAAACTTTAAATGTTTTTACATGTATCATGAAAAGTCTTTCCTTACACTCAGCTCAGTACCCCAAATGTTTTTTATTGTGATTTTTTAGCTAGCTCATCAGGTTATATGATTTAATTTTTCTTGGGATTGTGGAGTTAACGATTAACTTTCTCGTGACAACTTTTGACCATAGAGTCAAATATAATGAGTCAAGATGCTATCCCCCTGTACAATGTATGCCCTAAAATGGACCATAGGTGATTTTATGACTGTACTACAATAGCTTTGAGCAGAATTTCATTGGCAAAACTAATTAAAGCTTCGAATTCTGCAGTAATGAAAAGGTACGAATCACATTTATCTTTAATTTTGAAAGGGACAGCAAAATGGCTGAAACTGCTTACTGTCATGGCTAACAAAGATTGGGCACATTGAAAGTTTTTCTTAACTTACATCGTTAAGGGGTTGAATTGCTAGAAACCAAAACTTGTTGAGGTTTTAGTCTACCGGGAACATTAAAGGTCTTATTTAAAGATCGAAGATGCAGATTTGAAATGAAATTATGTACACTTTCGGAAATCGACAGATGTATGTTTTGTATTATTTATTAATACAGTCTTTGTCTGTGCAGTGGTACCCCTGGAATGAGATGCCAACTCAGTGACAACATATCGAACAGCTTATTATAAAGCCTACTCATCATCATCATGAGGCCAACAGGGTTTTCCCACAGCACACACCTTTGTTGTAATTGGGAGAAATGCAGGTCAACACTTTCGTCAGCCATTTTTAACCTTTGACCACATATCCAAACCCATGAGGTTTCCCAGTTTGGTTTTCATATGACTATTGGTAGAGTGCATGGACTTGATAAAAAATGACCCATGTGCTGTTATAATAATAATAATAATATGATAACAATAATAATAATGCAAGTAAAATACATAATGTTCCCTGGGCCAAATGGCTGTGTAAGTGTAAGCAGTGAGTTCAATAACCGATTAGGCCCCACCTACATAAGGAACAAAATGCAATAAATTTTAACTAAGTGAAGTAGCTTTGGTCATAGGCTTACAGTCCTCTATTGTCTCTGTTACTGGTCACACCTTTCTTTCATTTTCCAACATCAATGTTGATTCTGAAGAAAAAAAAGTCAAAGGGCAAGTTGTCTGGTATCATCACCACTATAGAAGTGAGTACAGTGGAACTCGGATTCAACGAGAACTCGGATTCAACGAGAACTCGGATTCAACGAGAGGAGATAGATTCCCCCCTTTTTTTTTTCTTCTTTAAAATCAATGAAAATAACCCTGATTCAACGAGCACTAAATCAGCAATCTTGGATTAAACGAGGTCGCTTCTAGGGTGAACAGTCCCCACAGACGTGGCTTTGCTCATTTTTCTCCCAGAACGAACTTTATCTTTTCCCGGAAACCATCCATTACACCTGCATCGTGAGCCATTATTCACTTCTTAGCCGATTGCATGTGACCAATCAGCGGTCTTCTTTAATATCAACACATGCGTTGTTGGCACATGCACGTGTCTACTCTGGCGTGTGTCGGGGTCGGATGGGCGGCATGCACACATGTGACAGTGTGTGCGTATCGGGGGGGGGGTCACTAGCAGTCCGGGCGTTGAACGTCCCTGAGATACAAACGCGTCAGTCTTTTTTTGCCCCTCGGCAACTGATCATTATTACAATGATAAGCCAGTCTTGACGTACATCTATGTAATGAATGGCCTGTAATTATCTACACAAAACCTCGTGTTTGCTATAACGAAGACTCGGATTCAACGAGATTTTAGGTCAGACCCGGCGACCCCGTTGAATCCGAGTTCCACTGTACCATGTTGTTGTGTACTGGGAAAGCAATCTACGAGAAGCTAGAAGGTGATAAGATTAATTTTTTACTAAATCTATGGAAAAATTTTTGCTAATTTTAATACTGACAGTGGTCTCGGATTTCCTGGACTGAAGGTGAAGCGTCATCTTTTTAACAGATCTTCTTTGAAAAAATATATTCAGTACGGTTGCTTTCGATGCTGTTAAAAAAAAAGGTAGAGGTTGAGATAATTGAATTCTAATACGTAGCAATATTGTAGGCCTATTAGCAGTTTTTCATTGATATTCTGTGAAAATGATATAATTTTATGTTTTGTATGTTTAATCTTATGTCTTAAGTGGCAGAATGAACCAGGTTTCCTGCAATAGTTGCTTCATGTTAACATTGTTGTTATCCATCTCCCAGTTTCCACCTTGTCACAACATGAATTTCATGGTTTGATAGCATAGAGCTATCTTGTAAAAAAAAGATATTCTGTATATATTATAATGAACATTTTATGTTGGGTGTTTGTAAAGCCATTCACACTGATAAATCTCATTTGCTGATCATACAAAGTGTAAGAATTGAAAAAAAAAGGTATATTTTCTGTGCAGTTGTTTCAAAACACTGGTTGAAAATAAAGCAAATGAGTATATTAATTCAGTGTGTTATCATTTGTCTTGAATTATTTTAAGTTCAGTGTGTAGTAATGTGCATCGTACATGTTATGTGGTAGCACTCTGCCACTGTTCCAAATGTCAGATCTCTGGCCTATGCTGCAAGAAATCCTCATCAGAAAGGATGGACTCCATCCTCCTCAAATCGAGCACGTCCTCAGTCCTTATTTGTTTGTAATTTTTGTTTGTTTGTTTGTTTCAAGCCCTGATTTTTTTTTTTTTTAATGTTTGCCAGATGTTAGTTTAGTAACTATTATAATTTAATAAAAGGTTGTTAGACATTGTTATCCTGGAAAAGTCACTTGAATGTTCAGGCAAAATGCAGTTCGAACTAAAAATGTAGGCCTACCATAAAGAACATGGGTCTCAGTAGTCCGCTATTTAGCGGATTTCCGCTACCGCCATTTCCTCCGCTAAACTCCGCTACCGCGACAGCGGGCCAATCAGAAAGAGAGTTGTTGGGAGCAGGGTGGTTGCCAGGTCCCGGGAATTTTAAAAAAATCGCCGAGCCCTGGGAAAATACATAAAAGATCTCATTTGAAAACCAAATTCAATAACGTCTTTAAGTTCATTTCTACCGGTCGCGATTGTGATATTAATTCGGCTCAGAGAGTACGTTTCGCGCGAACTTGTGGTTTTGGCGGCAAGCGGAATTGTCACCAAGGTTCGACTGGAAAATCAAGATCTACTTTCGCTTTCGTTACCACCCAGAAATTTGTCAGTAATTGTCTGATATTAACGCAACAATTATTGTAACATGCAGGTTCGGCATTACAAACGTGGTGTCGCCATGAAAATAAATCAATATTTGTCACTGTGCCATCACTTATGGGGGCAACAAAAAGAAAAGAAAAGAAAGTTATAATACAAGCGTCTTGCCGGGCTCGCCATTGTGGCCGGTCAATGAACCTGCGCGCGTTCTAAGTAATCTGAGCGCTTCGAAGTACAGGACTCAGGAATGGGGGGAGATTATTGATTTTTTTTTTTAAAGACGCACTCGTGGATAGGGGGGAGGGCTGGACGCAACACCAGAAGACAAAAATTCTGAAACTGGAAGCAAATATGTTTTATGTTTAGAATTTTGATTACTACTACAGCTCTCTGCAAAGTAAAGTGTGCGTTGGTGCAGGCCTTGTGTGAAAACGGGAACCGTCATAACTTGTAAGCCTGTTGTGGAACTTGGGGGCCTAAGTGTTCGCGCTTTATTGGATTGGTGACAGTAAATTAGATCTCTATATTTTAGCTTTCTATTCAAGATTCGCAGATTTTCAGTTTCATGCATCTTGCCCTCCCTCAATTCTTTCACACCTCTCACACTGAAAAGGTATACTTGGGCTATACTTCTGTACTTTGAGCATTAATTTTTGTCTTTCACGTTTATTATATATAGGCCTATGATATGAATCATGACCATCGATATTCTGGTTCTAGGCTCAAAACAAGATTCATTTTATAAAGTTTATATATACAGACGAATATGATGAAGAGAAAAATTAAAAAGTCGCACAAGACCGCAGGCGCCACCACTTTCTGTAGAACCAGAAGTAGGTTATGAAATGAGTTACTTTGCTGCTGATGTTGTTTCAGTGGCAGCTCTTGAAGATGGATGGCAATAGTTGCACAGCATTATCATGATCAATATCATGGGCTGGCTGTTAAAATTTAAAAAATACTAAGTACAAAACCCTAACAGCCAAAATTTTCAGGAGACTGAAAAAACGTATTTCCTTTTTTAACACGTGGTACCTTTACATTATGTTTATTTTTTTCCTTGCTTTTTTTAAACATTTAGATTTTGATTTTTGACAAAATATTTATTAAGTATATGTTACCTAAACAGCATTAATAACCGGCAGAAAACAAAAAGTTTCTCATATTTTTTGGCCTAGTAGTACATTTAACAGCTGGGCGACTGTATTAAGTATTTTGATGGTACATGATATTGAAATGATGATGAGATCTATGAAAGTATTGAAAGCGATGATAATGCTGTTTGTTAGACGGGCTGGGCACAGCTGTCTTTGCCGTTCCTCGCATAGAGTAACCAAATTCTGAAGCTAAAAAATCATCAACCTTTTAATAAAGGTATGCCAGAATATCACGTTGGGGCCGCTTCTATTTAATGACTGTGCTACTGTGCTAGTACAATAACAATCAAACGGTGACTGGCAAACATTATGGTCAATTAAATTTGAAATGCGACAAGGACACCCTCAGTTCTATGAAACATAATTTGGAGGCATCCAGGGAAGATTCCTATTACCACTCAATTATTGATGCATTTGAACTGCAACTGCAAACCGACGATTCGTCTGATCTGTCCATAGCGGCATAAAGACACGAACCCAGCCATCAGGGTATATTTATTGTGCCCAGGGTCTTTGCCTTTGCACAGTCAACAGGCCTCGCCACACAGTTTGCTGATAATGTAATTGGGAAGCGCTGAAGTGCAGGAGAATATTTGCTGATACATTCATGTGGTGAGAACAATTTCAAACTCCAGGAGACGGAACGTTTAGTACATTTTTGTATAGACTTTACTTTCATCTAAGCCTCTAGACAAGACATTTTTGGAGGGGGGGGGGGGGGGGGGAGTTCTTTTTGGAGGGGGCTTCAACAGAGCTAGTAGGGTGAGCTAGTCATTATCATAAATTCT
>NW_004798928.1:55769-56870 GCF_000002075.1 Aplysia californica | reverse complement strand
CACTAGGCCACTGACGCCACATTCAATTCTGAGGTATTGTTGACTTCTGGAGGTTCTCGTCACAAACGACTTACTTCAGGGCAAACGAACAGTAGTTCAACAGACCCAATGTCAACGTTTATTGTACTGCGACTACAATAGTACTGTCATTAAAATGTCGCGAAACAGCGTTTTTGGTGGCGGCAAAAACTAGGATTTTGGTGGCGGTGCAAAGGGTATTAAAACATTTCCCCGTAATCTTAACTCCAACGTGTTTGCCAAATATTGTTGTAGGCTCACACCTTTTCAGGGCAGGGGTGGAAAGCGTCGTATCTCCAGATACGATAGTAAGCTTATAATATTATATTTCTTTAGAAAGAAAGATAGGTGTATGTGATGGTGATAGTAGCTTGTTGTAAACCGAGGTACACTTCGTGTCAAAACGATAGGGCTGTGGATATACTAACACAAACGGCCGATAAACCGTAGGTAGAAATGTGTGTCTTACGACAAACGCATCGTTTTAGTAAAGGTTTTACGGCGCTCGCAACTGTATAAGGTCATGTAAGCGCCTGAAGATTAGATAGAGGTGTTACAAGAGAGTAACAAACATAAAAAAGAAGAAAGGGAGATAAGGACGATAGACGTTTGATAGGAAAGAAGAAGCAAACCACACCAGAGCACCCGCCAACTACCCACCGACAAACGCGGTTTGATAGTAAACCTGTTACGCTTTTCTTTTCTTTACAAAAAGTTGCTTTTTTTAGATAGGGTGTTTACTTACGTACCGGTCAACGATTAAAAAGCGTGCAGACAGAACGTACGTGTATCGCTAGTGGGGTTTTAGGAGGGCCAGACTGCCGCTTTTCCCGCCAAGATTCGTTTGGACAACAAACATGACGTGTTTAAATGTATTACTTCTTGTCAGAACAACATGATGACGTGTTTAAATTTGCTTTTTGTCGTTACTAAACAGCTTAAGCGATGTGACTTGCGCTAACAACACCATGCTGTAGACGCGACAAACATGGATGAATGGGCTCAGGAGCATTGTACCGACTCCCGCCGCAGGAGTGACGATACAAATATTGTGTAATTAAGTTTGTTAATCTCGATAGCGCC
>NW_004798928.1:51759-53221 GCF_000002075.1 Aplysia californica | reverse complement strand
GGAGCCACAAGCTAATTTAATGAATTGTGAATGAGGCTATTATTATTATAAAGTTGCTTTTTTTTCTCTCCCTTCCATTTCCTGCCGCAGGTGACAATAACAAGACGAGGACCAGGACGCGTCATGGAACACCCAGACGTCATCATCGACGGTTACCTGGCGGACATGTGATCCCTGGTCATGTACCATGATGTCCTGATTGGCCACGGGGGGACGGAGGGGGTGGCAGGGGGTGGAGGGGGGCGGGATCTGCACCCACTGGCCGCGAGTAGAGATGGACAATGGTCAAGCTACTGGTGTGTGGCGTTGGATAAGTCCTGGCAAGGGTGGTCACTTTGTTTAATGCTTACGTCACATTCTGTATAGCTCCACCTGCTTCCCTGTGCGGGGATTGGTTTTTTAAATTCATTCACACGTCCACCTCTCGAACAATTAGATTGACAGCCCATGTCGCACAACAAATGATGTCCTAACATCTATTATAAGGAGCTTGGTTTCTGCGTTTAAAAACCCAACACCGCATCAACTAAGATTACATCGCAGAAGTAGCTTCAGAAGAGAAACAAAGCGCTTCCCCAAAAAAAATTTAATCGCACCACAGTTGAGGACAGGTGTAGCCAGCACAAATTAGGTACGTTTGGCTGTGGAGTTACCTTCCATCTATAGGAGAGCCCAAGTTTATGTTTCTTCATACGTTTGACGACACAACGAGGAGGGAGCTTTAGTGCTTCAGTCAGTTCAGTTTACTGGAATGTGCAACGAGTGATATGTGTTAGTATTTTTTAGAATAATTTCCTACGACTACGAGAGACCGCAGTTCATGCTCAGTACATCAGAGATAATCGTCCAATCTTTCAGCTCATTGTAAATGTCAGGCTAGCAATTTGTACAGGGCTCTCTTACTGTTGAAACGCGGTGTGCGCTGAAAACGGAGGCTTAAACCACAGTCACGTGACAGCAGTTAGACGCAATTGGCTTGAACTTTACACGAATTACAAATGGCACCAAACCCCAGTGACATCGACAACGAGGCATATAATCTGAGCAACCGATTTGAGGAGGTAAAAGACCCTCTCTTGTACCTGCAAAAACACGACGCTCTGTGCAAAGAGGCTTGGGAATGGAGCGAGACGGATAAATCTTACGACGCCAGCTTGCACGGAGATGACAACAAGGCAGCGGTGACCTTCCACCCCTTCTGGAGTAATGGAACCGCCGGAATCCGAGCTAACAGACCCCTCGTTGGGGATATCAACTATTGGGAGATTCACATCGGAGACAGGATTTTCGGCACCAGCCTTATGTTTGGCGTCACAACACAGAAAGCGAGGCTCCAGGCGAACGATTTCAAGAACATGATTGGTGAGTACGTCACATTTAGAGGGAAGTTGTGCTCTGCTCGATATATCCACTTCTCTCTCTCTCTCTCTCTCTCTCTCTCTCTCTCTCTCTCTCTCTCTCA
>NW_004798928.1:49435-50367 GCF_000002075.1 Aplysia californica | reverse complement strand
GGGGGGGGGTGTGGTTGTGAGAGAAAATGCTTGCGTGCGTTGATTTATTGTTTTAAGGGGAATGTATGAAGGCTGAAGGTCTGTTGTCACTCATAGGCTCTGTCGTTTAGTTTTTTTTAAATTGTTTTTTAATTGTTCATTTGTCGAACAACATAATATGTGAGGTGTGCAGACAAAATTAGCTACTTCTCAGATTTTAGCCTCGTGGAAATAGAGACCTCAAATCTATAAGTTGTGTTTTTATTTATGAGAAGTATGAAATAAAAGACACGTTAAAGTTGAAAAATGTGACATTGGTTAAAAATCGATAAAATTTTACCTCGTATCAATTTTGAATTTTCCGCCAATATCTCTATTCGTGACTGAGATACGAAGGGCATACCAAAAGTTTTTTAACTGACCATGAAGGAATAAAGGTTGAAAGCTGAAATTTGGGGTGAAAACCAACAATTATCTTCGAAGAATGCTTGTATATTTTGGGGAATTTTCAACGACTGGTTTTACCACCAGCGTACTGTAAGTGAATGTGGGTATGTTGTTATCCAGTTTCAACATAAAAATGGAGAAAATTGAGCACAGGGCCGTAATGAAGTTTTTGTTCTTGCAAGGCAAGCAACAGCAGGATATTTTTACGAATATGCATGCCGCATATGGAACTGAATGCTCATCCTATGTTATGGTGAAATTTTGGAGAAAATTTTTTAATGCAGATTCGTGGGCATTAGAGGACTGGTTTCCTGACAGAGAGAGGTCCTCTATTCTCAAGGTCTTTGCAAGGTCATGCTGATGGCAAAAATGTGTAACTGTGGGAGGTGACTACATAGAGAAAGACTAAGCTTTGTGCCAAATTTCAGCTTTCTACCTTTATTTCTTCATGGTTAGGTAAAAAAACACCTTTGGTACGCCCCTCGTATATAATTCATTTGTGAGCA
>NW_004798928.1:47571-49330 GCF_000002075.1 Aplysia californica | reverse complement strand
TACTACTACTACTACTACTACTACTACTACTACTACTACTACTACTACTACTAATACTACTACTACTACTACTACTACTACTACTACTACTTTGAATACCACCTAAAATCCACTAAAAGGGCTTGACGATGCTCTCTACATATTTAAAATCAGACACAATTTAAATGCATACAGACATGTCAGAATATTTTTATCATAGGCCTACCTCATCTAAACGTTAAAAGCAATGTTATTTTTAAAACTACAATTCCACAAAAGTTTTATCGTTGTTCAAAACCATGTCGAACCATGTCGTCAGTTACAGACAGTACTGTAGGCTATAGGAATGTATTATGACGCTGTCCCTTCCAACTGGAGGTTCTAACTACATGTACAGGGTTAAAATATTATTTCAGGCGATGACATTCACTCGCTCTTTATGACCTAACTGTGTCACAAGTGCAGTAAAACTCTTACTAAAACAAAAGTTAAATCAGGTTTAACTGTATTTTGTATGGTGATATTTCAGGCGAGGACTTTCACTCGCACGTACATGACCTAACTGTGTTGCAAATGCCGTAAAGCTCTTACTAAAACAAAAGTTAAATCATGTTTAACTGTATTTTATAGCACAATATTTCAGGCGAGGACTTTCACTCGTACTTTTTGAAAAAAAAAATCAGGTTTAACTGTATTATACATGATATTTTAGGCGACTCTTACTAAAGCAAAAGGGAAATCAGGTTTAACTGTACATTACATTTCAGGCGACTCTTACTAAAACAAAAGGGAAATCAGGTTTAACTGTATTTTTTATTATAATATTTCAGGCGACTCTTACTAAAACAAAAGGTAAATCAGGTTTTAACTGTATTTTGTATGATGCTATTTCAGGCGAGGACTTTCACTCGCACTGAATGGAAAGTTAAACCAAGTTTAACTGTAGAATACATGACATGACATTTCAGGAGAGGACATTCACGGGTGGGGACTGTCTCACAGAGGAAGGACGCACCACAACGGCATGTCCTCCTTCTTCTGCAGGAGTTTCCCGGAGCACACGCCAACGATCGTGGGGATACTCCTGGACAGACGACGTGGTGACATGTCCTTCTACAAGGACGGCGTTTGTCTCGGTCAGTAAATGAAGTTTACATTTGTTGTAAGTGTTTTACGGCGCTCGCACCTGCATATTATTGGTCATATGAGCGCGCGGGACACACACAACATTTATGTTGGACACACCAAACATTTTCTGTTGGGCAGACCAAACATTTTCTGTTGGTAGGAAATTTTGAATTTTGCCCGGGTGGCGGCCGAAGCCTACTCTTATCGATTTTGGACCACCAAGGGATCTTTAACGTGCGCAACTTGCACACGGGACATCAGAGATTTTTCGCCCTTGTCCGAGAAGGCTAGGTGTAGATCTTACCTACCATAAGATCAGGGGTGTGGCTGAAAGACAGAAGTAAGAAGGAGCCAAGGAGTAGCCGTAGAAAGGCGGCAGAAAGAGCCCAGACGAAGGGGGCAAAGGAGGTGAGGGGTGGGGGCATTAAGTGGAGACGAAAGCAGACAACTTAACATTGTAGAGGGCAGGAAAGGTGATGAAAGGAGAACATTTGAGAAGAAAATTTTCCGTCGCTACCCGGATTCGAACCCGGGACCTTTTGAATGAAAGGCCAACACCTTAACCTCTAGGCCACGAGAGCCCCCTGTGTGAGTGTGTGAATGAGTGCTTATATTTGAAGAGAGAAAGAGAGAGAGAGAGTGAGAGAGAGAG
>NW_004798928.1:44231-46932 GCF_000002075.1 Aplysia californica | reverse complement strand
CAGGCATCGCCCTTCCAAGGCCTGGACAGAGTGGAGTCCGACCTGTACCCGACCATCTGCTCCACGGCGGCCAAGAGCGCCATGATGGTGGGGACCCGCTACCGCTCCTTCCTCAACCTCCAGGACCGCTGTCGTCACGTGGTGGCGGGCTCTGTGCTGGCGGGCTGTGAGTTCAAGGGGGACCGGGTGGTGAGGGCTCAGGAGCTTCCCGTGCCCCGGAAGATGAAGGACTATATCACGATGGTTTTGTGAGATCTGTGACCACGTGATAGATTATCTTGTGGCCACGTGGACTACATCATGATGGTTTTGTGAGTCTTTGTGAGATCTGTGAGCACGTGGACTACATCAGGATGGTTTTGTGAGCCCCATGACCAAAGATTCTTCACTAGTGGATAATCTTTCCTGTGACTACGTGATAGATTATCTTTTTCTGGAAAAATTTTAGCCTACGTGGTTGTAAAAACCAAAGGTGCACCTCGTTTTTATTCAAGTTGATTTTTTGAGCTTGTGATATGATAGAAATCTTTGTGAAAACATCTTTAGCCTACGTGGTTGTAAAGACCAAGGGTGCGCCTTGTTTTTGTTCAAGTTGATATTTTGCTAGGCTGTGGCATGCCAGCTGAGAACATTTTTATATTGTTTTTGAAAAATGTTCTATTCAAGTTGATTTTGTTGCATTGTGACATGATGCTTGATCTCTGAAGGAAAAGAAAAAACCCCAAACAATCAGACAACAACAAAAGCAAACAAAAACTGCGTCATGTTTCTATGCTGCCAGCAGATCAGCGAGTTCAAGTTAATTTTTTTTCTAGGTTATTATGAGATGTTAGATCTTCCTGAAAACATCTTTTTGCCATCGATTTTTTGTGCTAGGCTTGGGAAAAATGGTTATATATTGACTCAATGAGATCAACAACGTCACAGTCTATATGTTGGCTTCTTTTTTTTTCTTTGGTTTAAAAAAAAAAGCAAAACAAACTCTAAATCCATCACATTTCCTGGTTATAAAATTTTAAAATATCGGACTTTCATGTAATAGTCTGTCCCCGCGGTTTTATACCCCCCAAAAATATAAATGAAATTACGCAAACTGAGCCAAAAATGTGAAATTATCAGATTCTATTAATTTTTAACAAAGAATGATAAGTTTGAGGAAAAGCCCTGTGACAGGGTAATATCAAGTTGGCTACATGTAGAAGACAGAGCTGAGCAGTGGGTAGTTAAATATATACATACCATAATGGGAGTCTTTCCATCTGTGTAGATAACTATCAGTATTGGTAATAACTTAAATAAGCTGCCAGATACTTTGGAAAACGAATGCATTGATGGTCACAAGTTGATGGCATCATCGTCATCATCATCATCATCATCTACATCATCATCATCATCATCATCATCATCATCATCATCATCATCATCATCATCAATTCTTTTTTAGCTAGGTTTCTGTACATATTATCATCCTAATCTGTTACTCCTTCATGTCCAATAACTATGTGAGATAGTCCTCCCTGACTGTGTAAACCACTGATCACTGCCACTGTGTACATTAGACCTCCTACAAACAGAGGAACATGTCATTGTGCGTGTATATAACTTGGCTGCTCTGATATGATGCTATCGTCTGCTTTCTTTCTTCTTTTTCGCTTCTTTGAATTGTTGAAGGGTAGTTTTCCCATGCACTGTTAATGTTCCATCGAAAGGTTTTAATTAAGTCAATTCAAAAAGGGGACCTTATTTAGTTTTCGGCCTCCCATTTTGTTCCTTTTCTGTAAGCTTAAAGTGTACCAGATTCTCTATCAAGCTTATTGTATAGATGGCAACAGCAAAACAAAAGAACAAAAAATAGACAAACGAAACTAAAAAATGAATATATTGGAAAAGTCACTGGACCTATCTATTAGAAGAAGAATGGAAGGTAACAAACCACAACCTTAATATAATAATAATGTATGTACATGTATTTCCCTTCCAAAAGCAACTCTTTCTGAGCAAGAAGTAGTCAATGAAAAATTCAGCACTCCCAACAAACGAACTAGCAAGAGAGAGGTCCTCTATTCTCAAGGTCTTTGCAAGGTCATGCTGATGGCAAAAATGTGTAACTGTGGGAGGTGACTACATAGAGAAAGACTAAGCTTTGTGCCAAATTTCAGCTTTCTACCTTTATTTCTTCATGGTTAGGTAAAAAAACACCTTTGGTACGCCCCTCGTATATAATTCATTTGTGAGCACCCCTCACATTATACTACTTCATTTATTTTTTTTTATGTTAACATTCCATGTCATGTCGTGTCGACCAGAATCCAAGCACAGTTGTCATGTCGTCGAGTTCTCTTTCAAACTCAAACAAACAATTTTTTTTTGCTGCTGTCTCTTCTCAGCGTGCAACATTCGTAGGCCTATATATGAAAATGAGTATTGCAAAGTAAAGCGCACTGAGCTGCTTTTTTTGACATGCGCTATGTAATTATTATTATTATTATTATTATTATTATTATTATTATTATTATTATTATTATTATTATTATTATTATTATTATTATTCAGAGGCCTTCTCCCCTCTAATGTTTTACTCGTGTACCAGCTAATTCTTTGAGAGGAATTGTGGTGAAATAAGGCGCTCATGTCAAAATGTACAGTATGCTCGGGCCCTCAGGGCAAAAGTGGAATATAATTAATGCTGTTTTAGCCTAAC
>NW_004798928.1:40820-44066 GCF_000002075.1 Aplysia californica | reverse complement strand
GGGGGAGGAACAATAGACCAGGACGGGGGTAACATTGTAAATTGTAACAAGTAGGCCACCCAGACCAACAGCCGCTCACGACAGGCCACAAGGTCTAGACTCATGTTCTCACAATGAAAACCTTCTTTCTGATGTAATGATAATAATATTATCTCGCTGATGGTGATAGCGCATTTTCACTCTCCACTAGCTTGGGCGTTCGCGTGGCTCTCGTGGCCCGCACGCGACAGGAAAATGTGAGCCCCACGTTCAAAAAGGTCCTGCGTGCAGTATATTTTCATTGTCGATAGCTCCTTTTGACAGCAGAGAAAGAAAGCTCACGGCACACGTCTTGTTCTCCCTTGCTCCAAAACTCCGCGGCTCGGCTCAGGTGACGCCAAACCACACGACAACGCGACCACGTCCAACGGAGAAAGGGCGGCGGGCGGGGGGCGCACCAGATGTTACCCTCACAGCCCTCTTTTTATTGATCCGTCAAGGGGAGCGAACCGGTGACCGTTATCTCGGGGACGCCGCGTCGGGGAGTGAATTACCGGGCCTGTCTTTGTTCGATCATGTTACACCCGCTCGCCTCATCGCACACTCAACCACCTCCACCAGCCTCAGGGCGATCGTTTTCTTTGGCTGCACCGGTGGCTGTAAAGTTTTCAGGGTCCAATAATAAAAAATGTAAGCGAAGGGAGACGGAAAAAAAGAAAGAACAATTAATTATTGAATAAGCGGCTATGTATTTACGACCCAGGTGGGAAACAGGCTGATGTTTTGGGGATTAGGGTGTAGTGTAGGGAAGGGGGCGGGGGCTCGTTTTGTTTTTCTTTTTTTTCCCGAGCGTTGGTCAAGTCTAGTGGAGAAAGAAGAAAGGAGCTTTGTCTTTGTTTGAGTCCTGAAACCTGACGAGGCAGGCAAATTGGAGAGAGGGAGGGAGAGAAAGAGAGAGAAAGAGAGAGAGAGAGAGAGAGAGAGAGAGAGAGAGAGAGAGAGAGAGAGAGGGGGGGGGGGGCGAAGGGTGTAAGAGTAAGCGAGTGCATTATAAATCATCCATCTAAAAGTAGCGATAATAAACCGCCTGCGATGAAATACGAGTAGGCCCTAAGCTTGCCAACGCTGCACCGAGGAACACATTAAATATTACACCTTGTTTCGGTTATAAAATCTATATAAAATTTAATACCCTTTTTTTAAACCTTACCGTACTACAAGTAATAATTAATTGTAAAGAGCACCAGAGCTTGCTGTTGAATGAGCGGAGTTTTGGGTGAGGCCCTATCAATAGAAATGCTATTCATGATTGCTAGCACAATAATTACATTGCTATTTCTACCACAGATTTTCTACTGCTACTAGTTAATAAGTTACTAGTAGTAGAGATAGTAGAGAGAGAGAGAGAGATAGAAGAGAAAATTGGCTTCCTGTTCTATGACTATGATCACTGTTAACGTGGTACCATCATAATAATAGTATGACGTCACGTTGTCGGTAACATCAGTCTAACGTGAGTACAAAGGAGCTTTGATTGGTCTTTGTCACACTTCATGTCGAGAACAGGTCTCAGACAGATGGGGCATGGATCTGATTTCTTCCACCTTCAGTAAGCTCTTTGTCCGAATGTCGTTAGGTTAGGCTTGTAGTAGTAGTAGTTGTAGTCTCTTCTGGTTACTGCCCCTGACCATAATGTCCGTTCGATCTTGGGTAGGGTACTTTCTTCTGGTTTCGTCCCTTGGGTAGAGTTGGTTATTCTCTGGCTACTTCCCCTGTCAAATGTACTGCCATGGCACAGAATTCTACACTTAGTGTAGAATTCTGTGTGCCATGGTTAAATTACTTTTTTCCGGTTACTTCCCCTGTCTGAGGTAGTGAGTGACGGGCAAGGATCTTACTTAGAATAACTACACAATTATAAAACACTATGTACATGTACACTATTGAAGTCTAAATAAACTAGAAAGGATAAAAGTAGTGCAGCGTCAGTTGGTGGGAATATAAAATGATAATTTCATTTTAAATTATTTTATAAAGATGATATAATTGTAAACATATATTATTCCATGATAATCGTAGACTGGGATGCATTCAGTTTATTGAATATCAGCGTGAATCTGGGGTATTTTTTAGAAAAAAAGAGAGAGGGAAAGAGAGAGAGAGAGAGAGAGAGAGAGAGAGAGAGAGAGAGAGAGAGAGAGAATATTGTACATACACTCAGTTGTAAGATAATATATGCCATGTATAGTATCTCGTAATAATTATAAATAATTTCATGTACGTCCATGTTACCATGTCTCTAGAGATCATGAGTATCGAGGCCAAAGGATGAGTCTATCTAGTCAAAACTGGTCTTAATCCTGCCATGTATCATAGATGTTCTGTTGTCTTGTACTTTCATTTAATATGTAAGTTTCAATGTTTTTTCTTCTAAATTTGTCGTTACATCCTCATTATTATCATCATCATTAAGATCTTCATCTTTAACTTCGTCATCATCGTCATCACCATTATCATCGTCATAAGATCTTCACCATCATAGAAAAATAACTTAGAAGGCATTATCATTATTATAATTATTTTTCCGCAATACAATTCACCATTATCATTTCATTTTCACCTTCAGAAAATATGGTAATTGTCATTAAAATTATGATAATTGAGAAGCACTCGAACTTAAGATTCTTGAGAAATGTTGAATTTACAAACAGAATTGAAAATCATGTTTAAATGCTTATATAAAAACACAGACTCAATCTTATGAAACTGGGACTTTTTTTTTCAGGAATATTGTTACCATAATCATCATGACCATAATTGCCCGCCACATTCTCCTCCACTCAGTTATCAGCATCATAATCATGAAACACTGTAGTTTCCTTTTATTCATTTTCGTGTCAATTTTTGCATTGTTCGTACTTTTGTGGTCATACAGTTCATTTATTTACATGTATTTATGCTATATATATTATAAATGAAATGCCCAAACTACTGATTCTTTGGCTCAAAAGGCCGGGACAGTGCAATAATTGTACAAAAAAGTGTTCCAAATTATTATGAAACTTATGATGCTTTTTCCATGTATTGCTTTTTACGTGTATTTATTATTGCATGATATGATGTATTAATATTATTCTTTTGTATGATTTGAGATGGTTGAATGATGATGTTTGTCAGATGTTTGTTGTGAATAAAGGAAAAAAACAAAAAACAATAGGCTGGTTGTGGGTGTGTGGGTGTGGGTTGGAGGGGGAGAGGGAGAAAGGG
>NW_004798928.1:26228-38932 GCF_000002075.1 Aplysia californica | reverse complement strand
ACATTTGTTTGGCGAGGATTTTCTACGATTCTTCCTCAATTCTTTGGCAGGAGTACAGTGAAGCTATTACCAAACTAAATTTCAAACAGCCTCAGATCGGTAGTTACGCAAGTCCTTAGTCTTTTTAACAAAATAAACCATGACGTGTCTTATAGTTGTCAACTCAAATGTCCGAGATTAACACCCCCAACCAGAGCAAACAACAACAACAACAACAACAACAACAACAACAACAACAACAACAACAGAAACAACAACGACAACTTGAAAAAAAGAAGTTAAAAATGTGGCGCAGGATTCATTTCTCAGTATTCTGTCATTTTGTCAGAAAAATGTTCTGAATAGACTGTTGTTACAGCAAAGAGACCAAGAGTGAGAGAAAAAAAATGAAGACCGGTTACAAAAGTGAGCCTATGAGAACATGTACTCACATTTTTTACCTACTATGATATATCAGAAGCAACAAAAAATTACATAAGAATACTGGTATCTATAATATCTTGACTGTGTACTTTTGTGCTGAACATGTGCAGGTAAGGCGGATTCTCTACTATAAACATACGCTTCTTGTTTTCTCAGCTATTTTCAATTTTTTAAAAATCTACCGAGAGCTACACCTTATGAAAATTATGTGTACGTTAATGTGTGCTTTGTGTTATTGAACTGCATTCAAGAGCAGTTGAAGTTTGAGCCTGACTTCATTCATGAGTATACATGTTCATACTTGCTTGTACATATTATTTTTTGGTTGTAAAAAATTTAATTAATTTTGATTTAATATGCTGTTTGGAGGAAATGAATCTCATTGTAAACAAACAGCAATCTGTAGTAATGTATTTTGCTTTCTCATGAAATGTGTTTTGCCAGAGCTGATTCCTAACTTGAACGTTCATTGCTAACAAAAAGAACAAAAGCCTCTTTCCTTTTTAAAATGAAATGCATTTGTTTGAACAACTGCAGGATACAGGGAGGTGTTGAATCTCATTGTTAAAAAAAAAAAATACATGCATGTTACTTGTTTGTCTCTTGTTTCATTAAAAAATAAAAAGACTTTTTCCCTGTAAAGCTTAAGGAAAATTGAAGTTGCACCGTAGAAGGAATGTCATTAATGTCACTTTAAATTTTTCCTACAAAAAGCCTTTGATCAATGATAGGAGACAGTATAGTGATCTCATCAAAAATTATGCTTATGTAAGTTTGCATAACATTAATTAATACTGTTCAGAAAGAAAGTCTCAATAATTTAATATAATGACTAATGACATGTTTCTTTATATGAACGAAACTTTTTGGATTTCTATATTTTGTTTTCCTTCCTGTTTGTAATCTCACGATTGACATGATGAACAACCTGGCAGAAGAAGGCTTACAGCTGAGTAAATCCGCACAAACAAGTGACATTACTATAATGTGCTTGTGAACATTTTTTTGGGGGATTGAGATTTTGAGCCTGAAGTGTGTTTGTGTTGTTCATTTTGTAATAAAATCATAGAAAAGTAAAAAAAAATATTCTGTTGAGTTTTAAAATGTGTATTTTGTTATACATTCTGTCGTTTTTTCAGGAACTTTTTAAACATCCTATCGGACACAATGCAAGTTATTTAAAAGTGGAAGAAATTGCTCCCAACCAGAACAATGGGGTAGAGTAGGAATACAAGGAGGAATTGTATGTGTGCCTAAAGAACGGTTCCAAAAGTCGCCACAGACCATTTTGAGCTACAGGCTGATATAATGACCAAAAAATCACTTTTTTGACCACAATTAATATGTTTCCTTAAAAAAATGATAGTTCCACCATTTTTTATTCATTGATTTGACTTCTTAATATTTTATTTTGAATAATTTTGAAACTAGGGTATTTTTTAAAGAGATAATGAAAACTGCTTTTAAAAGGTGATAAAATTAATTCTTGATGAAGCATATTTTCTCTTCCCCGCTATGTTTTTACCATTGAATTCTAATCATGATATTGATGTCAACTGAATGCCAAATTAGAAATGAATTTTCAAAGAATAAATACATTAGAGACAATAGAATCATCTTTCTTTTTCAAGTTTATTTGTGTTCTAAACTTAAAAGCTAATTTTCTCAAAATTACATCTTTATACTCCACCTCACAAAATGTGCAATATCTCAAAAACTACCTGAGATATATCAAAAATTCAAATACCACTGTGTTCAGCATTGAAGTTCCTATAGAGTACAACCCTTAACTCAAAATGGTCAAAATCCGACTTTTGGTACCTTTCTTTAGGCACACACACAATTTTATTTCCTGAAGGACCAACAAAACCCAGCCAGGTACCTATAACTATAATTATTAACTTGATATTTATTTAAAAATTAACACTATGCATTTTGGTTTCAATATTTTAAGATTTTCCTACGTTTTGTATAATTTCAATATGGCCGCCGGTGTTATATAACACTTTGGGTTAAATTATTTTAAAACATTTTGATTTATTTCTGGGAGGGTACCACATATTTTTGGAAAGTTTGGTTTCAAAAGATGCTTAAATAACGAAGATAGCTTTTTTTGGGTTGCTAGACCCCTAAAAGAAAGAAATGGGTCTTTAAAAGGACATAAAAGGTGTTGAGCCCCCCCAAAAAAAGAAAATTAGAAAAAAATTACCCACCGCTCATAAAAATACCTGTTTCTTTTATTTCATTGCTTTGACGAGCACCTGATTTCACCCTGATGCTTCACATATACTCTAACTGACACAGGTGGCAATAAAAAAAAATGCTGAAGTAATTAAGAGATAAAAGTTCAATCGTTGATACCTTCTATATTTTGTTTTTGCAGCTTGGTGAAAATCAGGTGCTCGTCAAAATAATGAAAGTATTGAAAGTGAAGAAACTGCCATTTTTCCGCAGGTTTGGGAATTTCTATAGAATTTTTGGTTTTTGGCTCAACACCTTTTATGCCCATTAAAAAATATTCCAAAGTAGAATTTTATTGAAAAACGTTGATTAACTTCATAAAAGAGGTAAATTTTAAGTTTCCACGGGCTCTCAAGCTAAAGAAATAACTAAACTTTGGTTGCCATTTTCTCGATAATTTTACCTCAGAAACCAGGCGTTCCCACCTTCTTCAATTTCAATTATCTCGACTTGTATCCAAGATAAATGGGTACCGGATATTGTTTTCATCAAAAGCAGGACAAATGGACAGGCTTTAAGATGATACCAATAACTCCATAGGTCAAAAAAGTGACGAGCGCCTGATTCCACCGCGTCATGACACATTTCGTTTTGGCAGCACGTCTTGGTCTGATCATAAGTCTCACTGTTCCTCCAGGAGGAGGAAGACAGTAAAAATGATTTACATCTCCTTCAACAAAATTTAGATAATTTGACAAGTCAGCGGGCTTCTAAGACCTTGCCAGTCAGGGCTAACCTTGGCTAAGACTAAGACGAATTAGGTTAATAATTTAAAAAATAATAATGTTAATAATAATAATAATATTACTAACAACAACAACAACAATAATATTAATAGCAGTAATAATAAAAATAATAGTAATAATAATAATAATAATAAAATAATAATAATAATAATAATAGTAATAATAATAATGGTAATAATGATAATAATGATTATAATGATAATAATAATAAAAATGATAATAATGATAATAATGATAATAACAATACTTGTAATAATGATAATCTTATTATAATGGAGCTAAGCCCATTTGTGAGGTCAGTATACATGTACATTTTTTACACAGGTGCACGTAAAATCTACAAAGATATGATTTAGAAAGATATGATTCAGTTAAGAATTGTCACAAATGGTTACGTGGGCATATTTTTAAAGTTCTGAAACTACCTTTTTATTTTTCTGGTACGATGGTTTTTCCTGCAAATTGAAGCTCTCGGATGTTTTCACTCTGCCTTTAGCCATTTCGTATTTTACCGGGGACTACTTCTGTTTCGGTTTGTGCTTCGTTGTGTGTATGAGACAGATCTAGAATCTCGATATCTGACTCTGTTTGGATGTGCGCTTCGCAGTGTGGATGGATAGATCTACTTCAAGCCAAGCTTTAATGTATTTACTTTTTCTAGATACATTTGGTGTAGTCATGTAACCAACATGTTGAGTTCGTTTAGACCCACAAAATGTTTACTTCGTTGTATTGACGTTTTCAGAATTTGGCGTCTATTTGGTGGGTAGTTTTTTTTTTTTTGTAGAGCAAGACTCTAGATCTAGATCTCTCTATATTCCTAGATGTGTAATTTGGAGTACAGAATTTTAAGACTGATTTGGAGTAGTTTACAAGACAGAAGTGCCGTTTGTGCTTTATGACAGAAGGGTCATGGGTTTGAACCCTGCCATGGGCCGAAATTGTGTCCTTGGTAGAGGTATGTTGTATGACTTTTCCTCACTTCATTGAAGTGGGAATGGGTACTTGGCGGTGGGCGTGAAGGGTGTCTTGTAAAAATAATAATAACAACAATAATAATAATAAAAATAATAATAATAATAATAATAATAACAACAATAATAATAATACTAACAAAAACAATGATAATGTAAAAAATAATAATAATAAAAAATGTAATAATAATGATTATAATAATAGTAATAATAAAAATAATAAAAATAAAAATAATGATAATAATGATAATAATAATAATAGATAGCATTTGTATAGTGCATAACCGAGTTCATCAGCAAGCTCTATGCGCTTTACACTATATTACCCCAGCAAACCATAGACCACTCAGAAACATTCTCAGCTTCCCGGGAAGCATACAGTGCAAGCAGCTGATTAAACGCTCAAACACTAACGAACTGACAAGATCTTTCACTGTCTATAGCTGGGTACCCATTCCCACCTGGGTGAAGTGGGGAAAATTTGTGTAAAGTGTCTTTCCCAAGGACACAACGTCGGGTCCCTGACGGGATTCGAACCCACAACCTTACCGTTGCGAGTCTGAGAGCCTCTTGCAACTTTTCAGAAGACAGCTGATGGAGATACAATATATTATTATTGTACTTGATTCAAAAAAACATCCCAATGCTAATGAAACCCATGTCTTCTGAATGCAATGGCAATGAGCCTAACTGCTACACTTTATGTGAATAGGCATCTGACCATATCATGAACAGTGAAAGTATTCAAGAAAGTGGTTATAAAATACTTTTTGGGGTTTTAGTAAGAGTTTTACGGCACTTGCAACACAATAAGGTCATATATGAGTGCCGAAGATTACAGGTGTTACAAGAGAGTAACAAACACAAAAAAGAAGGAGGGCAGCTAGGAGATCATAGATTTTTTTATAGGAAAGGAGCAAACAACACCAGAGCACCCGCCAACCACCCACTATAAAATACTGGGAGTGGGGAGCACTATTGGGAGTGAAGAAGAGACACTGAGTACGAGTTGTACGTATGAGCATAGAGAAACACCACATTGATACAATAAAGAGGATTCAGAGCCAGTAAAAAGCCAGACAAATAGACCGACACAACGGAGGTATAAGACAGAAATAGGGCCGACAAGTGGCACCCTCCAACTACCCCATGGTACGACTCCTTTCAGAGCAATGAACAATAATTTTCATTGAGAAGAGTACTAAAAAAATAAACAGTAGAGCATAAACAAACAACACTATACAGCCGGAAAACACATAAGTTTATTGCACATTGTCTTCTCTATAACAAAAGACAAGAAAGAGATAATTAACTATCATTTATTAAGTGACAAGTACTTAAAATGGATGATTTAAGCAGCAAAAAAAAAAGCTTTCTCACACTGAAACAAGAGATTGGTATGATGTGCACAGGACATTCATAAACTGCAAATTTTGATGACAATAGCGATATATCGGTCATTTGACGCACTTACTTACTATACCGTTCAACTGCAAAGTTACACAACAGGGATTAAAAAGTAGACATACATATGAGGAATACATATGATGCATTTGAGCACTGAACCTCCCCTAATCTGACATTCCGTCCACATTACACGAATTGTCGGAAGCATACAAGAAAAATCATTCTCATTCATCCTAAAGACACAGTGGCTCTCTCAAAGCTTGAATGGAGCATCGAATCGACTGCCCAGTGTAAGTCTCCGCCAAATGCCATTTTGACAAGTGACGCATGACAGTGTGTTACACTGAGCAGGTGAAATGAGGCCTACTCTAATGAGCTTGCTAATGATAATGGAACAGAATTTGACATTTGCGTACATATGGTCGCCTTTAAGGACAAGTGGGCTAACCCAGATTTCGAGGGTTTCCAGATATCTTGACCTACACCAAAACTGGGTATTGCCCTTCCTACTGGAGAAGTTTGGTTTCATTGGTGAGTATATTTGTTTGGTTATAGAGAAAACTCTCCTTGTCTTTTACTTTTAAAGAAACTGAACAAGGGTCCAAAAACTTTACCTTCGATTTTCTCAAAACAACATTTTTTGTGATAGCCCCCTTGTGCTTAAAAGTGACCATATAAAGCCCAGGGGGGAACTACATGTATTACGACCAGTAAGGTATTAAGCTCAAAGTAGCCAACTAAGACAAAGTTGAGAACTGCCCTTGACATTGGCAGAATTGACCATCTCATCTCCACAGAAAGTGAAAACCGTTAACCACGGAAGAGATAAAGAATACAGATAAACTAGTGAGAAATCAAGGCATCCTAGGATAAGAAATAGGTTCTAACGGATAGTAATAAAGACAACCAAAAAAACTCCAACAAAACCATAAGCAGAGACAAGAAGGGAGGAAGCAGAATATTTTTAATAGAAGTACGGTACAGCTTAGCCACAGCTGAAATACATGTAGGAGTAGGAGGAAAAAACTGCAACATTCATTCAACCAATACCAATACGGTGATGCAACACATCAGCTCATCATTTATGACGCGTGAACAGTTGCATCACAACAAATCTAATAAGCCTGTTTTCCCATTATCCCAATCTGTTTAACCCTATCCGTACGTCGTGTTTTACTATCGTATCCATACGACATGGAGAGCTCTGTACCACCACTTTACCATATCCGTACGTGGTGTTTTACTATTGTATCCATACGACGTGGGGAACTCTGTGCCACCACTTCCAAAGAGGAAATTTACTTGTTAATCCGATCTGTATGCTTTGCATAGCAGTCTGTCAAAATGATTTTTTGAGAAATACTGAAAGTTTCAAAGAGATCTTTGTACTAGAAGTATTCTAAAATGTGAAGAATACAACCCCGGGGGCACAAAATGACCTCAGGGCATACGTATAGGGCTAAAACATCTGAAACACTCAATAAGTGCCACTCATCAGGCAAGCTATGACACAAAATTCTGCTCAACGACAGCTAAGCACAAGTATAATTTTCCCCAAAAAATAATAAACTGACACAAAATGTAATTCCTAAATCAACCGTTTGCACACACACACATATGTGTCACGACGCAGTGGTATCAGGTGCTTGTAAATTTTTGGGCCAGCGGAGTCATTGGTGTCATCTTAAAGATTGTTCAGTTGTCTTGCTATCAGTGAAAAAAATACCCATCTATCTTGAACAGAAGCTGAGGTACTTGAGATTGAAGAAGATGGGGTCACCTGGTTTCAAAGGTAGAATTAGCGAGAGAATGGCCACCACAGTTAGGTTATTTCCCTAGCTTGATAGTCTGTAGAAACAGAAAACTTACATTTTTTGTGTCTTTAATTAACGTTTTTCAGTAAAATCCATCCAGAAATGAGTTCTTAATTGGACAACAATGGTGCTAAGCCAAGAAATAAAACTTCAATAAAAATTGCCAAACTGGCAAAAAAATGCCAGTTTCTTCAATTTCATTATTTTGACGAGCGCCTGATTTCACCACGCTGCCTCACATATATATTTCATCACTTTAAAATTCATCATACCGCAGTTTAATAAAGAGAAAGCTAAAATGGAAACGTTTTCAAGCAGTGGTTTTCTCTTGCTCCCCCCACGCTTCCATCACACACAGATCAGACCGTACGATAAACTCTCTTGGGTCCAATTCAAATAAAACAAAGCTACAAAATAATATGTTTAATATATATATATCAGCCACTCATATCTCTCACGTGTATACAAGAATACAGAGAAGGAAGCACAATATATGTCACGATGCGGTGGAATCAGGCACTCGTCAATTGTTGGGCATATGGAGATATTGGTATTATCTTAAAGCCTGTCCATTTGCTGTGCTTTCAATGAAAAAAATACCTATTTATCTTGAATACAAGTCAAGATGTTTTCTATTGAAAGAGGTGGGGGTTGCTTGGTTTCAGAGGTAAAATTAGCGAGGCATCGGGCCGCAAAGTTTGGTCATTTTCAGTCTGAGAGTCCATGGAAACTGACAATTTACATTTTTTGTGCCTTTATAATCAAGGTTTTCAGTAAAATCCACACAGAAGTTGGTTTTAAAAAGGACATAAATGATGTTGAGCAAAAATTCACAATTTTGATAAAAATTACCAAAATGACGGAAAAATGTCTGTTTCTTCAATTTCATTGTTTTGACGAGCACAGGATTCCACCAGGCAGCCTCCCATATACTCGAACATCACAACTAGAGCAGATACTCACTTGCACATTCCACAAATACCAGTAACCATCTTTATTTGGTTGGCAAAGAGGAGTACATCAGCACGGTACAGGTCATTAAGTGATGACAGAGAGGATAGGTGACAGACAGCAACAACAGAGAAAGAAAAAACAAGTTGGACCTTCTTGTAAGGGCCAAACCGAGAAAGAAAAAAGATTGCAAATATTTTACCTACTTAGGTTAAAGAGTTCTCAAGAAGGTAGGAATGGGTCAAATGATTTCATAAAGACAATAACTCATGAACAAAAACACCAGAACAGTTCTAAAACCCGAAAGACTCAACATTCAATCAAATCAAAGTTCAGGATGTCAAGCGATGTTCAAGGGTCAGAAGCTACGACAAAAACTTGTGCTATTTCATCATGCTCGTAGGTCCTCTTGAGGAAGTTGTCTGTCAGCCGAAGCCCAGAAATGGTCTGAAAGAAGAAAAGTACAATTGCCTTTAGAGGTCGTGAACATGAATGAGAGTTATTCTCAATGGCTTTCGAAAAAAGGAATAAAAAGAAAAACAGAACATGAGAAAAATCAATGAAAACAGACACTGGGAAAAACCAACGATGGTAAGATTTCCGCAGTTTTCCAGTCCATCTTGATAAGCCTGACCTTCTCCTGGACTGCTTTAACATGGATGGTGCTCAACACATCCTAGCAGAATGATGAGATCATATAAGGTCGCTTTTAAGCACAAGGGGGGCTATCCCGAAAAAAGCTGTTTTGAGAAAATTGAAGGTAAAATTTTTGCCCCTTGTTCAGTTTCCTTAAAAGACATGGAGAGTTTTCTCTATAACCAAACAAATATACACACCAAAGAAACCAGACTTCTATAGGTAGGGCAATGCCCACTTTTGGTGTTGGTCAAGATTTCTGGAAACCCCCGAAATCTGGTTTAGTCCGCTTGTCCTTAAAAGCGACCATAAACTTTCTTACCTACACCTGGACTGAACTCACATCTTGTGAACAAAAGGCAAAGAAATTCTAAAAAACCTCAGACACTGGTTAGTACAGCAATGAATTTGTACAAAATTGTCTACAAATCGCTACCCTAGAATTACACAGTTCTATCTGCTCAGTACCTAGATTCTAGTTTTGAGAAATTTGACATAAACAATTTTGAGTTTCGCAACATGACAAGCTTTCTTGAATGCAATTCTTTGAAATATTTTGATAACGACACCGAATAATCTTAATTACAAGCAGATAGAACATTTGGTTTCTGATCTCATGGTCTTAGTTACTCAAAATGGTAAACAATGTCAGATAGAACTTTGTAAGATAAGATAAGACAAGATAAGATACCGTGATACTTTATTATCCCAGAGGGAAATTTTTCTTGTAATTCTGATCTCGCGAAATACTAAGAATTAAAAGGAGAAGAATTGGTACCTGCAGGCCAGGAATGATGGCGATGAGTGACAGAGGAATGTCCAGGCTCTCGTTGTGTGGCAGTTTGCCCAACTGACGACCCGACACTCCACACCAGAGCAGGCCCGCCGACTGCTGGCCCACGTTCTGCAGAACCAGAGTCAGGTCCATCGTGCGCTCGCTGGAAGAAATACATGTCGACATGATGCTTTGTGTAGCTAGAGACAAGGACAAAGCAACAGTACTGCTTTATTTCTCCTTTGCCCAATAATAATAATAATAATAATAATAATAATAATAATAATAATAATAGTAATAATAAAAAAAGCATTTGTATCCCGCCTTTCCCCATAGCATGGGCCCAAGGCGTACATAGGAGATTAAAAATGCATTCATACTAACACCATACAAATTTATCATGTGCGCACATTTTGACAGAAACATTCTTTCAGACAATAAAAAAAGCTCTCAAACAAAAAGGCAAGGTACAGTTCACTAATTAAAATATTTCTTACATGGATGTATTTTGAGTCCCCTTTTGAAGGTATCAAGTTTTATTTCGGTCCTCCTATCAAATTGACGCCACCTGATTAGTATAATGTTGTGCACATGACGTATTAGCTAAATCAACACGAGGTTAAGAACAGGTCAGTTTTGTAGACGGCACAGTGTACATTGCTACTTCCCTAATTACAATTCACTTTCTTCCTAGAGACAGTCTGACATTCTACATGTTAATCCTTCAAGCATCAGCCATTTTTGTGCACTCCCTAACCCAAGTCCCAGCCAATATGGCATTATTTCAGAAAAAGAGTCATGCATTCTAAAAAAGTGATTTAGTATCTTTGTAATGAGGTTTAGATAATGAGATATAACAATGTTTAAGGTAAATGAACAAATATTATGAAAATTAAAGTTTAATTAGGTTCGCTAATTTAGAAAAATGTGCAAATTTGGTACCCCCGAAACTGAAAATATTAGCTCTTGGGACGGTGGGAGGTACAAGCAATGCTGAAAATATAAGTGTATGGGGCTGGAAGGGTTAAGAGTAGGTTAAGGACAATTATCAGAATCCTATCATCAAGAACATCACAATGATATTATGTACATCTAGCTATGCAACTAGTAGGAACGGTTGCGTGTGTGTTGACGATGTTGAAGAAGCCAAACTACTGCTACAAAACGCTGTGAAAAGACAAGAAAGGCTGACAAAAACAATTAGAGGGATAAGAAAAATGAATGGTCAACAGTGGCACCCTCAACTCACCTTAATAAAATAATTATCTGGTCTTATTTCACACTTTGTTTGAGCGAACTTCCCATTACAACCACCTAGTCTAAATTTTAACCCTATCCGTACGCCCTGGGGTAATTTTGTTCCCCCGGGGTTGTATTTTTCACATTTTAGAATACTACTAGTACGAAGATCTCTTTGAAACTTTCAGTATTTCTCAAAAAATCATTTTGACAGACTGCTATGCAAAGCATACGGATCGGATTAACAAGTAAATTCCCTCTTTGGAAAGTGGTGGCACAGAGTTCCCATGTCGTATGGATCTGATAGTAAAACAAGATGTACGGATAGGGTTAAATAAATCAGATTCCTCTATTGACAGATAGATCTAGAACAAAAGACAGCTGAACAGATAATATACAAAGTATAAAAAAAATGTGCCAATCTTACAGCAGAGAGGTAGTCGTGCATGAGTGGCACCCCTTCTTTTACTTTTAGTTTTAGTAAGAGTTTTACGGCACTTGCAACACAATAAGGTCATATAAGTGCCGAAGATTAGAGGTGTTACAAGAGAGTAACATACACCAAAATAGAAGGAGGGGAGATAAGGACGATAGATGTTTGATAGGAAAGAATGAGCAAACCATACAACAGCACCTACCAACCACACACTGAGGAGAGCTCCCTAAAGGTAGGACAAAATCAAAATACATACTAAAATGACCACAAACATCTAAAACCCTTTCTTCAATTAAAGAAAATCCTTTACTAAAACTCTATACTTTTCAGGTACGGAACTGGAAACAAAATACACAAAAGACATCTTCAATTATTACTTTTCCCCCCTACCCAAATTAAATTATACCCCATTTCAAGGAGAAAAAAAAACAACAACCATTGACTGTCTTATAAATCTGAACTATACAACACCAAGAACAACATATGTGACAACTTCCATCTTTAGATACACACCATTAGGTTGGAGTTTTAGTTTTAGTAAGTGTTTTACTGCACTTACAACACAATAAGGTCATATAAGTGCCGAAGACTAGAGGGGTTACAAGAGATAACAAACACATAAAAAGGAAGAGAGATAAGGACGATAGATGTTTGATAGGAAAGAAGAAGCAAACCACACCAGAGCACCCGCCAACCACCCACTTAGGTCGGAGGGCCTAAGTCCAACTGTCGTTGGGTAAGTAACAACCGACTACAACTACAAAGATAGCGCATTGATCTGTCCCCGCGGTTTTATGCACCCTGTATAATTTAACAAAATTTTATCATTTTTTGCATAATTTCAGATTATTTTCCTTTATAATTCTTTGTTAAAATTAACAGAATCACATAATTTCACATTTTTGGGCTCAGTTTACATAATTTCAGAATTTTTTTTGCATAAAACCGCGTGGACAGATTGATGGTATCGGGCACATAAGGGCAATCTCCCATGAAGACTGCTTTACAGGAGTGGCTCAAACTGTTTCAACAAACTAATATTGATCACTAAAACAAACATTT
>NW_004798928.1:22530-24451 GCF_000002075.1 Aplysia californica | reverse complement strand
TAGGTAGATGTTGGACAGAAAAGAAGTAGGTCATACAGTACAGGTACTGGCAGGTGTCCTTGGGGCTGAGACAGTCCATGGTGCCGAGCACTGGGTGAGATCTGTGGTGGCGGGGGGGGGGGGGGGGGTTAGTTTAGGTAGATGTTTGATAGGACAGGAGAAGCAAACCACACCAGAGTACCCGCCAACCACCCACGATAGATGTTTGACAGGACAGAAGTAGGTCAGACAGTGCAGGTACTGGCGGGTGTCCTTGGGGCTAAGACAGTTCATGGTGCCGAACAACGGGTGAGACCTGTGGGGGTGATTTTAGGTAGTTTGGGTAGAGTTTTACGGCACTTGCAACACACTCATAATAGTAGGGCCATGCAAGTGCGGAAGATTAGAGGTGTTGTAAGAGAGTAGCAAACATAAAAAGAAGGGGAGATAAGGACGATAGATGTTTGATTGGAAAAAAGAAAATGTTACTGCAGTGTAACGTACAAAGTAAAGAAGGAGGCCAACGTCATAACTTTGTTTGTTTCCACTAAAACCCTTCAGTGACTGTCCCCACAACGGCTGGATCGGGCCGATCGTCCGACCCGGTCGCCCGAAGCTGAAAACAAACACGTTCGTTTTTGAGGCGACAGAGTCAGGCGATTCCACCCGTAGTGGGCACCCTGTATTACTCCAACCAACAAAATCCACGCAGTGACTGTCCCCCGGAATCTGCTCCCTGGTGCTCACCCTTCCTTGCCCTCCTTGGCGTTGAGCTCGACGGCCGTGTACTGCTGTGAGGGGTCAAGGCTCACATGCTCCATGTAGATGGGACCGGGTGTGATGTTCTGGATCTGGGCCTCCAAGTACACCTCGTCAGACTGAAACAACAACACAGCGTCACCACACGTCATCAGACGTCAACACACGTCACCACACGTCATCACCACATGTCACCACATGTCACCACATGTCAACACACGTCAACACATGTCAACACACGTCAACACACGTCAACACACGTCACGTCACCACACGTCACCACACGTCACCACACGTCAACACACGTCACGTCACCACACGTCACGTCACCACACGTCACCACACGTCACCACAGCACTCAGCTTTCCATCCTGTCCCCGTCGTTTTATGCACACACAAAATTCTGAAATTATGCAAACTGAGCCCAAAAATGTGAAATTATGACCGAATTATGAAGGGTGCATAAAACCATGGGGACAGTTAATCACAAAGCAACGAAGGAGGTGAGTGAGTGACTGAGTTTTTCTTTTTTAGTTTTAGTAAGAGTTTTACGGAACTTGCAACACAATAAGGTCATATTAGTGCCGAAGATAAGAGGTGTTACAAGCGAGTAACAAACACAAGAAAAAGAAGGATGAGAGATCAGGATGATAGATGTTTGATAGGAAAAAAGGAGGAGCAAACCCCACCAGAGCACCCGCCAACCACCCAGGGTGAGTGAGTGAGTGAGTGGGGAGGTGCCGGCAGACAGAGCACATGATCCATTGACGTGACAGTGCACGCACGCAGTGGTACAACAGTCAGGGCACACGTCGCGATAACTGCTGTGTTCATTTGCAACAGACTCGGAAAAGCTGCCCTATTCAAACATCACTTCAAATTAAATACCCCCCTCCCCCCAAAAAAACAAGAAAAAAAAGAAGAAAAAAACCCATCTGCCGCTTATTGCAAGGCATATATTATGTTCAAACTGTACCCTCCTACAAATAGAATAAAAATATTTGATCTCGCACACAGAATAAAAGTCGCGCAAAAAAAAGGAAAAAAAAAAGAAAAAAGAAAAAGAAAACCAACCAACGCACCCACTTTCTACACTTGATCTAAGAGATTTCCACTCTTATTAAATTCCACTGTTAGCCCCCACCGCCCCCCCCCCAAAAAAAAAACACCCCTTCACAATAAT
>NW_004798928.1:21129-22430 GCF_000002075.1 Aplysia californica | reverse complement strand
CGTGACAGTGCACGCACGCAGTGGTACAACAGTCAGGGCACACGTCGCGATAACTGCTGTGTTCATTTGCAACAGACTCGGAAAAGCTGCCCTATTCAAACATCACTTCAAATTAAATCCCCCCCTCCCCCCAAAAAAACAAGAAAAAAAAGAAAAAAAACCCCCATCTGCCGCTTATTGCAAGGCATATATTATGTTCAAACTGTACCCTCCTACAAATAGAATAAAAATATTTGATCTCGCACACAGAATAAAAGTCACGCAAAAAAAAGGGAAAAAAAAGAAAAAAGAAAAAGAAAACCAACCAACGCACCCACTTTCTACACTTGATCTAAGAGATTTCCCTCTTATTAAATTCCACTGTTAGCCCCCACCGCCCCCCCCCCAAAAAAAAAACAACCCCTTCACAATAATTAATACCAACCCGTTGTAGTTTGAGCAGAAACACCGCAGTTATCAGCGTCACACATACCCAGACCAGACTGCTATACACACACACACACACACACACACACACGTACAGACATCAACAGAATACGTTCGTATAAAGTCGTGCAGAATCTCTAGTAGAATAACTTTGTTCCCTTTTGGGTTGCGTACTGATCTGCGACTAATAATCGCCTATGGATTAGTTTTTTAAAAAATCCACAAAAACCCAAACAAACAAAAACAAAACAAAACGTATCTTACTCTTAAAAAAGGAATTAGCTACATGCTTTATCAGAACATACAAGGTTTAATAAGCGTCGATACTGGGTAAAAAGCAGTTAAGTTACGCGTTCGAAAACAAAGATATACAATGGTTGTACACGTATATTATGCATTAAATTAAAGAAATCATTAATAAACAATAGTATTCTCCAATAAGTAACTTGCAATACCAATTACTCCTTTAGTCATAAAAATGGTCACAAACAACAAACAAAACAAAACAAAAATGATTTAAATATAATATTTTTAAAAAAGTAAATGCAAGACGTACAAAAGTGAGGTAGTGTGTGAAGAACCAAAAGAAAAAGGGAAATCACTCGTGACTTGACGTGACGTGTGGAGAGCATACAGGGGAGACAACTCGACGCAAACAAAAGATGAAAACTTTGCTGTGTGTTTTGTGGCTCAAGATACAACCCTCGGGGCCTTCTCCGATCATGCCTGCCTACTTGTTTACTCCAACCATGTCACTAAAGTGGCACCATGCAAAACTGACAGAGTGAGGACTGCAAGAATAGTGGTGGTAGTAGTTGTAATAATAATAGTAGTAGTAGTAGTAGTAGTAGTAGTAGTAGTAGTAGTAGTAGTAG
>NW_004798928.1:18216-20429 GCF_000002075.1 Aplysia californica | reverse complement strand
ATAATAATAATAATAATAATAATAATAACAATAATAATAATAACAATAATAATAATATCCTCACAACTCCTCATGCAAAGTTCTGACCCTCAACACCTGACACATAGCATGCTCTGACAATAACTTCCTAGCAAAGCATTCGAATACAAGCTAGACCTATTTAACCATGCGGCACACACTAGAACAAACGATCAACCCCAGGAATCAGTTCCATCAGATGAAACATTCACCAATAAAAGTTAATCTAAACCAGTAACTTCAGAGCGTGTCTTAAATTTAACCGTCAAACCAAACGAATTACACTGTCTATAGTATTGAAGTCCACAAAAATATAACACGAGTATAGAAGAATTTTAACGAAGTCTTTAAATTTAAAGAAATTATTTTTGTTGTTGCGAAGACAGAGACTGCAATGCATTGCGGTTGAGTCAAGGTAAAAGTCTTAGTTGGGTAGTGAGAGCTTCTCTGTATATTTTTGTTTTTCGTTTTTCTTTGGTTTCTAAACGTTTGTTTCTTTAAACAATCTTTTAAAATTCCTCTCTCAAAGTAAATGGAGACCCACCCCAACCCCCTCCTTGCACACACAATAAAGGGTAGATTCTTGACCAGGAAAAAACATATCCTAAAACTCCCTGTTTTTATTTCAAATCAAAAAAGCATGTGCTTGTGTTCTCTCTGGTAGTTTAGAATAATGGAGGTAAAGGTGAAGGGAATAATGGAGGTAAAGGTGAAGGGAATAATGGAGGTAAAGGTGATCAGAATAATGGAGGTAAAGGTGATCAAAATAATGGAGGTAAAGGTGATGAGAATAATGGAGGTAAAGGTGATGAGAATAATGGAGGTAAAGGTGATCAGAATAATGGAGGAAAAGGTGATCAGAATAATGGAGGTAAAGGTGATGAGAATAATGGAGCTAAAGGTGATCAGAATAATGGAGGAAAATGTGATCAGAATAATGGAGGAAAAGGTGATGAATTCAGAGGTCGAGATGAAAAGTGTATCCTCATACTCCATGTAGACCATCGATTTGGGGGAGGGGGGGGGTAGGAATTGCAGAAAGGGGAGCAAGGGTTCAGCAGGTGGCAAATGGGGATGAAAAAGATGGATGGGATACGGATCGGGGAGAGTGTGGGTGTGGGTGGGTGGGGGGGTACGTAGGGTAAAGAAGTGCCATTGAGAATGCGCATATTTTTCCATGGTTTACGACGTAATGCCGTATGCACACTGCCAGTCGAAGTAATAATTTCTGGGGCAAAACCGTGGTGAAATCAGTCGCTCGTCAAACAAAATAATGGAATAAGAGAAATCCGCATTTTCTGAACGTTGGTCCTTTTTACTTTTTGAATGAATTCTTGGGGTCTCTTTTCTGGCTTAACACCTTTTGTCCATTCAAAAACAGAAATATTTGTGGATTTTACTGAAATATGTTGACCAAAGGCACACAATTTTTGGGGGTAGATTTGCAGTTTCAACGACGCTCTCGGGTTTTGGCAGTCGCCAATCTACGGGGGGCCATTTTCTGGCTAATTGTTTACTTCTGACACCAGGTGACTCCCATCTCCTTTAACCTAAGATATCGCGACTTTTATTTAAGATCTTATTTTTCTTCTATCCCGTGGTTGGAGCAACCGTAGGGGCACCACTGCATCTGAAAACCAGCTCTCGCCATCTATTTTTGTCCTCTGCTTTCCTCACATTGTCACCCATCGTCTTCCCTGTCCACTCTGTAATATTGTCCTCCCATCTCCTTCTCTGCCTTCCTCTCTCTTTCCCAGTACAGTTCCTTGTAGGATTGCTTTGGCAAGTCCTGTGGATCTTGTGACATGCCCATACCATTTTAATTTTCGTCTCTTCACTGTGGTCAGTAGATCTTCATACTGCCCCACTGCGTTGGCGATTCTCTTTCGTACCTCAGCATTTGAAACGTGGTCTTTGTACGGGATGTCAAGATGAATAAGGGTATTTAAATTTCCCTCTGGGACAATAAAATATAATCTTATCTTATTTTATCTTATTTTTCTACCAAAACCAAGACAAATGAACAAGCTTAATGATGATATATCAGTAATTTCATGTAACAAAAAAAAAAAAACCCAACAAAAAAACCCCAACCAAACAAACAAAAAACAACAACAACAAAAAGAAACCAACATACTCGGCTCGTCTTATCGGGGGTTCCTGATATATTCGTATATACTTTATCCTGTAGAAAG
>NW_004798928.1:15133-17271 GCF_000002075.1 Aplysia californica | reverse complement strand
AATTTTAAAAGGTTTTTTGTTTCGATAACCGCAAATTTGGGGGGTACCCCCCCCGGGGGGAAAAAAACCCACCGGAGTCGGGGATGGGTTATTTAAACCCCCCTGGGTCTCAAATTACCCCTCGTTATACGACGAAGGGGCGGGAAACAAATTGAATGTCAATCAAATATTTTTCCAGGTTTTTTTGGGGGGGGGGGGGGGGGGGAGGGGGGAACCAGCCCGGGTAACCAAAAAGTGTGCCGTCCAAAAGATATGAAGGGGGGGGGGTGTTTGGGGCAGAAAGCAATGTTTAAACAAATTGTTTCAATTTTAAACCTTTACCTCTAAAGTAAGCGTTGGTAAATTTACCATAAACCAATGGAAGGCAGGTTGAGCATTACAACAAAACACTGTAGTTTTAGTTTTAGCGGGGTCTAGAACTTTAACCACCTCCCCCCCCCCAATCCCCCCCCCCCCAAAACACAAGAAAAAAACACAAAACCCCGACACAAAACAACAAAATCCCTTGTCTTCACATATCAGTCCCAAATTAAGCTCTGAAATAAAATGTATGATCATTCTTGGGCATGGGGGAATTCAGTTGTTTTTTTTTTAAGTTAATGAAAAATCTTGAACAAACAATGAAAACTGTCATTTCAATAATAGATTTTCAGGTCGTCAAATGCTTGAAAAGACTCATAAAATTCTGTCAGCTCTCACGTTTCAGTTCTAGGCCTAATCTTACTTGTGTGGAAAACGTAATATGAACATATTATTCCATTGTCTTAATTAACTGAATAGGAACTCCTCCGTCTAATGATATGCACGACAGTTTGACAGGGTGAGCGAGAAGCACATGTGGTATTCATTTAGGATTTCCAAAGAAACCGAAGCCTTTGATTGTTTCTGAGGGGGAACGTTGAAGAATTGAGCAAAAAGCAAGCGAGGTCGCGCGGAACAGAACAGTTGTCTAGCAGAAAGAAAAAAAAACCTCTTAAAAATTTAAACTTTCGCATCCACATATTTTCATTAGTGTGGCATGTATAGAAAACTATACATATATTATATATATATATATATATATATATATATATATATATATATATATTGAAAGGCTATGGTTGGTGATAAGTTTAAATTGCACTAAACTTAGAAGTCCCCATCGCCATCATAATAAAATATATAAAAATTAGCAAAATGACATAAACAACAACATGAAGAAAAGTTGGTGCATATCCATGCCATCATATCTATAAGAAAAAAAAGAAAAAAAAAAGAAAAGAAATGAATTTAAAAAAGGGAAGAGATAAAAAAGGGTGACACATGCGCAATACCTGTTTGGAAATAAGTAAGAATATAAATGAGAGCATCCACACAGTGTTGCAGAAAGAAAGTTGAGAAAATAAAGTAAGATAAGCTTTCAGAAAACACTCAAGTATCGTTAGCCCCACGTCCAAAAAGCTGAGCGAAAATAATTGCTGGAAAAGCATTGGCAATTCAAAGTAAAGAAAAAAAAAAGAAAGAAATTATTTGAATTGCGAATTTATTTTTAAAAATGCAACTACATTCTGAAGGTGAAGTCTTCGTGATTATATCGTGATTATATTACGACCAGTTACTGTGGTGACAAAAAAATCAACACTTTCTTTAAAAAGAGGTGTATATATATATATACAAATTAACAAATATATATATAAAGTATCCCAATAAAGTGGAGGGTGTTTTCTTAGCTCTTCAATAGTCAACCTTTTATCAAGGTTCTTCTAACACACTACACACAAACAGATCATAATGCACGCATGTGATAATACAGCACACCGTGAAGATAGGGCTAGGAGAAATTTCCAAGGGGGGCAGAAAATGAAAATACAGTAAAGTAAAAAAAAAAGTTAAAAAAAAAGAAATGAGAATAAGCAAGGCTGAAAAGAAAGTAAGGGGAGGACAAGATGCCAAGCTCGCATCACTTACAACAAAATCCTTTCAGAGCACAGATTGCAAAAAGGATGTGACATTGAGTTACTACAGAGTCAAAGCATTCATTGTTGGGGTTATATCGTTAGTGTGGAATGGATCATTTCATTTCTTGTGCACAATCCTTTTTATATACTCAAGAATAATATTATGCCATACAACATTTGCTGACATTTGCTACCCCCCCC
>NW_004798928.1:12150-15033 GCF_000002075.1 Aplysia californica | reverse complement strand
CCCCCCCCCCCCAGCATCAGTTTAGTTAGTGTTTGATTCTCAAGGTTAAGTTCAAGAAAATAATCACCTTGAAATATAGTATTGTACTTGAATTAAAATCTATTTTTCCAGTATATAAAGCAATACAACAACAACTCCAACATCTCAAGGAAACAATATTAGGCACTCAAGTGGACCCCTCTTCTCAACCAGCTGGAGAGCAAAAGCGCAATCACATGGCATTGGAAAAAAACAAACCGATTGCAACATACAATGTCATTTTTCCAACAAGCTTTTCCGCAAAGAAGGCTGACAACACACCTAAAGAATAAAGTAAAACCCCGATAACACGAACTTGACGGGGCCACAGAATCCTTTCTTCTTGTGAAAGGGAGTTTGAAATACCCTCGTATTAATTAAAGGGGGTCTAACATTTCTTGATATTAATTAAAGGGAGTTTGAAATCCCTTATGGGTAAACGAGACAGGAATGTCGTGTGAAATAAATAGCTTCGATAGCTTCGTGTAAAACCAAATGTACTTTCCTGCACCAGTACAGAACGCACATACTAACATAACAAGTGAACACAGAGTCCACGCTAATGTCTCTAGGTGTCAAAGAGGTAGATCTACTAATACCACTATTATAACCTCTTCGCTATGTGCTCAAGATGCTTAGTGCAAGTTTTTAGACTGAGAAGTGACAGAAAACTGATTATAATGCCAGGCCATTAAATTGAAACTGACAATCGAGACGGGTCACAAAATAGTACAATATTATCCGAACAGTCTACTGCAGTTCAGATACACCACACCAGGAAAAAAATGTTATAGCCTACATCCGGATCTATTTTATAAAAATAAAAATCGTTTCGTAGTTTTGGCGAATATTTACGGACTTTCAAAAGCAAAGCCATTTGTGAAAAAATAAACAACTGATCTATTTATACCTGATAGACCTAACTGAAAAACACATAACCAACAAACATTTTTAAACTCTTAAATTAGTTGCTTTTTTAACGGGATTATGAAGGTGCAAACATGCTGACAGTGTTATTGAACTTGTTGCTATCTTTATATTCAAGAAGCGATGAAGGGGCGAGAATCTGATTTTAAAAGAGAAAGAAGGATAACAGTAAGGACGAAAGACTTACTTCAAGACATTTCTTGTAATAGGTGCAGAAGAAAAATAGAAGGCAAAAACAAACTCGCAGCCCCACCTACACACACCCAAGCACACCCCCCTCCCCCAAACCCCAACTCCAGAAATAGAAGGAAAAAAATCCCAAACACACAAAAAAACCCAAACAACACACACACACACACACACACACACACACACACACACACACACACACACATTAAAAAAACCTCGTAATCCAAGTGCATACTTTGTGGAATAGTCCAAATGCTCTGTGTCATTCAAATCTATGTCTTAATAAGAAAAAACAAACAAACAAGCATACAAACAGACACAAAAAAAAAGAAAAAAACCCCAAGTGCATTGAGCTACTTTTTTGGGAAATCCGCTGTATAAATGTTATACATAATTATTTAATTGGAGCAGTTCTAAGATTTTCTGCTATGCTGCAGCAAAGGTGGTATGGTAGGCAAAAAGGGAGAGGTGCATTCTAGGGAGGGTGGGTTTGATATCTAAAAAACAAACAAAAAACAAACAAATCTGTTAAAAGGAATGCCGTTTAGCAGTGGTGCTGCGAAAACCGCGGGAAGGCAGTGTAGCAAAAGTGAAGACGTCACCGTCTTGTAAAATAATAACCTGGAACGGTGAGCCCCGGTCGTCTTTCCGTTTCTAGACCATAACATAACATTTTGTAGCAAAGAGGGTTAGTCAATACATATATCAAATTGCAGTGAGTAGTTCTTCTTTTTCTTCCTTTTCTTCTTCTTCTTCTTCTTCTTCTTCTTCTTCTTCTTCTTCTTCTTCTTCTTCTGCAAAGCAATTAGTCATACTAACATATTCAAAATAATCCTAACTTAAATAAATTATATATACAAGAATACATCAGCTGCTGTAACGTCGACTAAAACTTCCAATGGTTTTGGTCAACTGAACCGTTCTGACCAATATCAAACACACGTTGATTCATGATTTTAAGAGTTTAAATAATTCTCCGTTAAAACATAATATCACGAGCATAAAAAAGGCCTGGCGTTCTTTTAACCTGGCTTTTCTTGGATCTACTAAATAATATAAGATAGCTTGTAAAGTGCACAGAGCTTGCTCTTGAGCGGGGATTTGCGCCATACAAAACTCGATTGAACAATTAATGAGTGTTGTATATGGTCGCTTTAACGCACAAGGGAGCTATCCCGAAAAATGCTGCTTTGAGAAAATCGAAGGTAAAGTTTTTGGATAGTTGTTAAGTTTCTTTAAAAGACAAAGAGAGTTTTCTCAATAACCAAACAAATATACACACCAGTGAAACCAAACTTCTCCTATAGGTAGGGCAATGCCCACTTTTGGTGAAGGTCAAGATTTCTGGACTCGCCCGAAACCGCTTGTCATTAATTTAAAGCGACCATATGAAGTGATGTGGGCCTATGGCCTTACACACTGAATACACTTTCTACACTTGCGCTATACGAGTCTGAGGTAGGCAACAAATTTTAATGTTATCTACTATGATTATTAGCAGAGTAGATGGAGGCATCCCGTCTCTACTTCGGAGTGGCTAGTTGTTTTTTGTTAAGCCCTCATCGACACAATTTAGGTTTCTTCCGATTCCGAGGAAGACAGGTTCGACCCTGCCGGTTCGAGGCAAATCGGGCTGTTAAGTAAATATAGGGGACCATACCTCCCGACTGAAAGAAGGCGATAACAATATTATAACGTTCCCACTCGGGAACCGAACTCCAGCCCTCTGCGTACACGACAAGGGCCCTA